>NC_044363.1:12115682-12195368 GCF_007364275.1 Archocentrus centrarchus | reverse complement strand
ATCAACTTTTTCATGATATTCTAATTTTATGACCAGCACCTGTAGATGGTGTAGCAGCTAAATACTACAGGAAAGAAAGCCAAAGACCATAAAACTGGAAAATTAGGCATTTTTTTTATGTGGATAAATGGATGGATGGCAGTGTCTTAGAAAAGTACATAAAAAAAAATTATTTTTTGGTCTTTATTGTATAGGGTAGTGAAGAATATACAGGAAAGTGGGAGCACAGAGTGAGAAGGCATGACACACACACACACACACAGAAAGGCCAAGAAAGATTTGAACCCAGGTGATCCAGTTACCTGCTGAGGTAAAAGGCCCAATTCAGCATCTACTTTGGCACCTGACCTCACTAAGCAACTGCTTCATTCTGATCAAACAGGGTGGACTTTTCAAGACAACCTCTCATCTTGTGACAGCTGAGATAGGCTCCAGCCCAACTGACCCTGAAATAAGCAGAAAAACATGGATGGAGGGGTATTTTTATCAGGTACTGGTACATAATGTAGTCATTAGTTAAGAGATCATTTTATCATTTGTCTGTCATGAACTGGTTTTTATTTAACGTGTTAATTTCGATTAATTAATTACGGGGAAATTACCGAATTAAAAATTTTAACGCATTTTAATCGCACTTTGCACCATGGAATGATTTTCAGTGCACGAGTTCCCGGCATACAGATTATATCGACGCACAATGTCCAAATTCAGGGGCCGCATCCTTCAAAGGACCCGGCCCACGTCATTCGCAGCCCACGAAGACCGTAAAGATTGGAAGTGAACAGCTAGCCTTCATATCAGCGTCGCCTGCCCTCAGCTCTGCGTAGCTCATGTCGCCTAGCAACCGTGAGTGCGAAGCACAGCTGTGTAAAAGCAGCTGGTTAAACGGAGAACGAACTTTTCTCCTTTTGTGGTTTAATTTTAAGTCTTTAATTCAAAATAAGCTGTTAAAACAAGCATAACACATTTCAACATCAAGGAATACAGCTGAGCGAATGATTAATTTCCAACTATATTAAGTGAGACATTAATGTTGAATAAAACTATCCAGTTATGATGCTTAACTTTAATTTCAGGTGTTTGCTTATCACAGGAGCACTTCCACCCTTCATTGGTCTGTGTAGTAGACTGGTGGGAAGATAAAAATTTGAAGTTTAAGCTTATATATATTGATTCATTCATCAACCAAACTTAAATTAATATTTCTCATGTTTAATATTGAAATGTGATTAAAATGCGATTAATTTCGATTAATTAATTATAAAGCTTCTAATTAATTCGATTAATTTTTTAATCGAGTCTCCGGGGGCCGGGGGCCTGGGTAGCTGGTAGCCTCCTGAGGCTGGGGTCCTGGGGCGACCTTCTGGTGATGTCTGTGTGCCTGTCCTGGTTGATGGTGGTGGGGGCTTGGATGGTGCTGCCTTCGGTCCTGGGGTGTGGGCGGGGTGCTTGGGGGGTGGTGCCGGCCCTCGGTCGGTTGGCTGGTCTTCCCTGTGTGGCTTGGGGGCTGGGGTCTGGGGCCCCGGCACTGGGGCCGCGCCGGCTCCCGGTGGGCCCCCCCTGGCGCGGGGGGGGCCTCTGCTGTCCCGGCTGCGCCGCCGGGTGGGGTGGGTTGGCCTGACGTCGGGATGTCCGGTCTACGCTTTTGGGGCCCTGGGGTGCCTGCATTGCAGGGGGGTGGGGTGGGGGATGGGGCCGCGGTGGGGTGGTTGGGGGGGACTGGGCACTGCATTTCCATGCCCAGGCCAGTATGTCCTGTCGCCTGTTTGTGTCTATTGTTGAGTGAATGGGCATCTAGGAGGAGCGGGCCGCCCTCTGCGGTGGGGGCGAGGGCGCCAACCTCGGGTGCTGCAGTGCTCCGGGATGCTGTCACCGCGGCCCCGGGCTCACCTCCCCCGGCCCTGTGCTGGGGTGTGGGAGGTCGGGGTGCCTATTGAGCCAGCGGACAGCTGGCTCTCTTCTTCCAGGATTCTTCCTGGTCATATGCCCCCCCCCCCCCTCCCCCTCCCCATACACACACACACACACACACACACAGAATACACATCACTCACAGATGTAGGATGGAGAGGCCACGTGGAGAGCTGCACCACCACTTGCCTCTCCGTTTTAATTGCACTTTAGTCATTATAACTCACAACACATACACACTTACAACCTGATACACATAGGACCTTTGGGGCAGGCATGTTACTCAGAGGTTGATGAGATGGGCCGCTGAGGTGGCCCCACTCGGATCCTCGTCACTGTCTGTCTCCAAATTTTATTTGCACTTTAGACATGGAGGGTTTTGGGGGGGCAGTGTGGGCAAGCGCTGACGACCAACAGTTGGCGCTTGTGGCATAACTGTCCCCTCAATTTTAACTGCACCCTATACACCTCATTCACTCACAAACATTAACACATAGACCTACAAGTTGGGGAGGAGGAGGGGTGGATGGGTCATCTTACACCCCGATTTCTTGCGTCTCGCCCGGGGTAGGGGTCGGGTGGTTCCTTGGGGACCGGGCTGGTGGCGTCCTGGGGTCGCTGTTGGCCCTGGGGTGGTTTCCACTTGCCCCGCCTTCAGAGGGTGGGTAGCTATGGATGAATGTGTGTCTTTGTGTATTTGTCACCGTCTCCGTGAGTATGGGTGGGTGAGTGAATGTGTATGTATGGCATATCTGTGTGTGGTAAGTATGTATGGGCATGTATGAGTATCTGTGTATAAATGTGTACACGGGTGTCTGGGTGTGTTTGTATGTATGGCTGGACCTGGGTCTGGGCCTTGTGCCTTGCCTCCTGGCCGCTCCTTGCTGGTTGCCTCCTCCCCCCTACCCCCCTGGGAGGGGGGTGCCTCGGGGTTCCGGGGTGGGGCTGGGGGGTGTGGCGTGGGTGCTGGCCTGCCCCCCTGGGGGTGCGGTGCGGGGCTGCGTTGGCTTCTTCGGCGTGGGGGGGGCTCTGTGGAGGGTCGGGCGGTCCTTGGGTGCCGTGGGCCCGGGAGCCCTGCCGCCGGCCAGTGCAGGGGGCTGGCCGCTGGGGGGGGGCTGGCTTCTCATCGCCTTGGGTTCCCTGTAGCCCGCGCTCCTCGACTGGGGGGGCTCCGTCTGAGACCACCCTCTCCCGTCTGCTGGGGTAGGTGTGCGGTTGTCTTTGGACTGAGTGGCCGGGGGTCTTCCTGGCTCTTGGTGGGCTGCTGGTGGCCTGGGTTTCCGGGGGCTTTCCATACCTGCCTCTGGCTTCTGATGGGTGGAGCTGCAGTGTTTTGCCCTCATTGGTAAGTACGTTCCATGACACAGACACAAACATGACACAGACACAAACGCCCACTCAATCACAACTCAACAAAATTGTTGGTGTGCGTAACATGCTTTGTTAGTTTTGTTTTTCACACACAAATTTATTTTTGCAAGTATTGATAGTATTTTTTTATATGTTAAAGTGATGAAGTATCTGATTAATAGACTTGTGCTCTTTCCCCTTTTTTTTTGCTCCCTTTCTCTCTCCCTTTTTCTTCTCTTTATTTTCCTCTTGTTCAGCCTGTCAGCTCTGGCTGTTACATAGTATGTGGAAAAATAACTCAGATAAATAAAATAAAGGGTTAAAACATCAACAAGAAGAGCCTATTGAGAACCTATAGAGCTCATCTTGAAATAGCAAATATGTTTGGCACAACAACGCATTCAGATCACAGTTCTGCTTGCAAGATCTACCAGACATGACAGGCTTTAAAAAAAAAAAAAAAAAAAAAAAATTTTTTTAATCGAGTCCCACCCCTAGTTTTTATACATAAAATCAGTCCTGATAAAGTTTATGCTTTGAGTTAAGTTGGAAAACTGCTGAGTTTACAAAAACAGTATCAACTATCAACTTAATCAAATATTCATTTTTTTCTACATATTTCAGTCATTTATACAATTTTAAATTTAAGATTAGAATAGAAATAGAATAGAAACATCCCATATTGTCCTACAGAGGGGAAATTCAAGTGTACCAGCAGAAACAGATGTACCTTATTTTTCGGACTATAAGGCGCACTTAAAATCCTTAAATTTTCTCAAAACTTGGCAGTGCGCCTTATAATCTGGTGCACCTTATGTGTGAATTCTTGTTGTGCTTACTGACCTTGAACCAATTTTATGTGGTACACTCCGCTCAAAAATCTGTCAAAATGTTTTAGTGCGACTTTGGTGAGGGACGCTTAACAAATATCGACATTTTCCAGAGTGCACAAACGTGTACGACAGGGGGGTAACACCCAGCGTACGCATCGATTCACAAAATGACTCTACTGACGATATTAGACAGGAACAAGCTGTGAGTGCAGCGCAGCAGGTGTGGAAAGCAGCCAAAGCCACCGGAGATAAATTCAACAAGGAAGTGGAAGCATTGTTCCAAAAATAGAACCCATATGCAGTAAATCGGAGATTTGGCCTGTTTTCATCTATCTGGGGATCAGCGGCCGGCATGGTTGCCAACTTTTGTGAAACAAAACTCGCTGTGCGCCGTCTCAAAAATGCTAAAAGGACGAATCGAGGTCCGGGGGTGTGTGTGCTGTCCCCCTCTGTGCCAAAGAGAGGTCCGGGCGATGCCACAGCGTATGAAGAGACGCAGTACGAGCGCTGTATGTACACAAAACACGGTGACAGCGGAGTTTTCAGGTTTCCGGTCTTGAGTCAAAAAGTTATTTCCTTTTTTTTTTTTTTAATGTTTTTTCTTTGAATTAAGTTCAACTTACCTGACACTTTTGTTTCACTCTACATATGTTTTATGATGTGCCTTATAGCCCGGTGCGCCTCATGTATGAAAATAGACCCGCTCATTGATAGTGCGCCTTATATTGCGGTGCGCCTTATCGTCCGCAAAATACGGTAAAAGTTCACGCAAGAAGTTCTTAAAGTGTTAAAAACAATATATGAATACAAGTTGATTAAACATGATTAAAATAGAGAACATGAACCATTTGATTGTTTTTGTTTTTTTCTCCCTCTGTGTGTCTCCTCTCTGAACTCTTTGTGTATTTGTTCCACATGTACTGTGCTGGTTTTATATACCCCACCCCCACTTCTCTCTACCTCCTTAAGTTCAGTTCAAAAGTTTGACTTTCATTTCACAAATAATGTGACAATTACAACCTGGAAAACCAAAAAAATAAAGCATTTGATAAATAAGCTGTTACATAAAGTTTAATAAAAATACATACAGTCATAAATACACAGAACCTGAGTTTGGCACATCATAGAGAATTTAATTATAATTGTATCAGTATTAATCAATTTTAATATATTGAACACAGTCTATAGCTTTTATCATGCTAAAGCAATGAACTTTTAATTTATTTTTAAGACTACTCGTAAAACTGATTCAAAGGTTTCTATCACAATTTGAGTCATCAGGTAATCAGAGGATCACAAAGACAGTGAGTAACACAAGATACACACAAAGAAAAACAATCAACAAAATAAACCAAGATGACAATGATATATTCACACAGTCTATAACTTTTTCAGGCTAAAGGAATTCACTTTTTATTCATTTTAAGACTACTTGTAAAACTGATTCTAATTTCTTCCATATCAATAGTTTATCTATCTATCACAAACTGAGTGAACAGGTAATGAAAGGATCATAAAGACAGGGAGTAATAACAGAATAATCACACCAAGAAAACATGAACCAAGATCACAATGATAAACTCACAAAGACAAGACAGAGGGAGGCTCAGACAGGGAAGCGCTACAAATATAATCAAATCAACCAAAAACCCACAAAAAGGCACAAAAAAACTGAATCACTAGAACAGCAAAAAGTCAAAACAGAAACCCAAAACTAACAATATCACAAAAGCCAAATCCACAATAATAACTATGAGAAAAAGATCTGCAACTCAAAACTCAAACACAATCAGAATCTCGACAGTTTATGACAGAGTTTCATCAGTGCTTTTAGATAAACTGCAGCAGGTAAAAAAAAATAAATTTAGTTATTAGTGAGAAACTGCTGATTTGATTCTCAGTGCTCTAATCAGCTGTGACCTCAGGAAACAGCTGAGACACAAACCTGGTAACAAGGTGGTGAACAAAAGATTAACACACTAAAATAGAAAAAGACTAAACAAAGAAAAGTTTAAATCAACTCACTGGAGATTTGTGGCCCATAATAAACTCGTAAGACATCAACATGTTAGAGCTACTTGTATTTTCAGTTTTGGGTTATTCTGCAACCACATACAGAAAATCTTACTCTCATGTTGATTTGGTTATCATTTGTTTGTTGTTGTACAGTCATTAACCTCACGGTGTGTTATTCTTCCAACACACAAATTTACCTTTTCTGTGCAGAACAGCAGGGGCAACATGAGGTTGCTGGGAATATTAAACCAGACACCGCATGACATTATCACACATAGATTATTTCCATCAGAAGTATACGCTACATTCCAATTCAGATCCCAAACAACCTCAACACCAACATTCCCAGATGGTCACAATGGTGTAAAATGCCCTGAGCTTTGATTGGTTGACCCTCTGCCTGTTCCCGCCCTGTTCTCCTGGGCCTGGATGAATCAGGACACAGAGAACAGAAAGGCTGCAGAAGGAGGAGATGATTAAAGATGATATCAAGACGAAGAAATTCTCAATGACAACTATGTCTTTAATAATTATGCAACCCATTAATACAAAACAAAGCAGCCAGACGCAGCCTATGGCGATATTCCTGATTCTGACCCCTCTTTCTTTTCTTAGACTCAGATAAGTGACGGGATGAACGACAGCCAGGTAGCGCTTCCACACAGGTGAGCAGGTGTGAAAGAACATCTGTCCAAACCAGGTGAAAGCTAAAAGAAATAATGCCAGGTGTAAAGTGTATAAATTATGTGTGGAGCTCCCACAATAGCTGAAGATACACGCAACAACATACAGCAGGTCCACGATGACCATGTTGTAGGTGAAGCTGTCAGAGTGACTCAGTGTTACTTCTGTGGAGGTGGAGCGCTTTTTCCACCATTCTTGGAGACCATGTTGGAGAATGAGGATGCAGAGAGGTAGCACGAGGAAGATGCTGGTGAGGTCAAATGCACAAAAGATGAAGGAGCTCGGTGTGGAGATGAAACACTTTAAGAATAAAGGCAGGGAGGTGTTTGTGGAGGAAAGATGGAGACCATAAAAGGACTTAGTAGAAAATGATGAGTTTGGTGACATATCTGTAAAAGAAAGAAAAAAGCACATCAGTCCACTGGAACAGACAAATCGATATTGTTTAGATATTGGACACTTCAATTCATTAACACGCACTGTGTAAAATACATTATGTGCTGGACTGGAGTTATTTCACCTGCTGCAGTTTGTTTTTGACTCAGTCCATCAGGATAAAGAGTGGAAAGAATTTGAATAATGTGCAGAGTTTAGTGTATTTCAATAAACCACAGCCATTAACAGCATCATCTGTCACTGTGTCACGTCTACTCTGATCTTAGTTTTGCATTGCATATTTCTGTAGTAGCAGGAAACATGTAAAGCTGTTTTCCTCCAAAACAATATGCTTTTACAACACGCTGCTGAAAGTCCTCTGGCTCATAGACATGAACCCTTCACATGACCTCTATTGGTGCTCTACATTATTAAATAATTAAACAAGCTTGGTCATGCAGACAGCTCCACACAGATGAAACCAATGTATCTGTGTTTCATTTAAAGTCTTCTATATACAGACCTCTTTGTTTTAATTGCTGCTTAACCCTTTCATACAGAGTGGTCTCTACAGTGGATGGTTATTCAAAGTCTTCTCTTGCATATGCGTGTGTTTTGTTGCTTTGTTATAGTTGCATATTAGCCAACATTATGGATAAGATTAGGCAATGCAGTAGAGACAGTCAGTCTGAGGATGCAATATAATTTTTGGTTATTGGTTTGTTTTCTCTGGTTCAAAAGTCAAATTTGTTGTGTCCAGCTGAGTGGACATGTTTGCAACTCCATGAAAAATAGGTTCATATATACATTTCAATTTTTTTTCATGTCTAAAGAGGCATAAAAACACTCAGAAAAAAAATGGTGACAAAGATTCTCATTATTCATGCATGAAAGGGTTAATGAGGAAAGGTGAAATATTACCACATGAAGCTGCACAAAAAGTTGAGAAGATATTAAGTTGCAAATGATTAAGGTACATCTAAACAATTTCTATTTGAACTGTTTGACCCCATTTTTCTAAATGTTTTCTGTCACATACTCAAACGTTAATCATAAAAATATAAGATTTACAAAATACAGTGTTAACTGTAACTTTGAAAAAGGTCTAATTTATACTTTTTAAAAAATCAAAAGGAACACCAACCTTCAGTGTGTGTTTTCTGAGCCTGCTCCCTCTGTGTGTCTTCTCTTTGGACTCCTGTTCCTGTCACTATTTTTTCAAAATATATCAGAGACCTACTCCACCCCTCTCTGTCTCTCTAAGTACAAGTAATGAATCCATGCTACAATGATGAATTGCCAAATAATAATCATTGCCCAAATACATCCACCTATAACTGCAATACTAGATTTGTCCATTAGGATGAACACTGAAAAAAAATCAAATGATGTGCAGACAATTTTTATGTGTGTCCAAATCAAACATCATTTTACTGTGCGGTTTGTGCGTGTTAATGTGTGTAGTTTTGTTGTTTGAGTCACACCTGTGACTGCAGTTTAGTGATGTGTACAAAAATGTTGTATAAGCATGGCAAACAAATGCAAGGTTATATTCAAAAACCTTTTTAAGAAGCTTTTAAACTGTGCTTCATATAAAATGATTGTACTTCAGGAAAAGAGGCTTTCTCTTGGCAACCTCACCAATAAGCCTCATTTTTTTCTATTTTTTTTCAATTTGTTTTATTGTAATTTTAACATTTAACAACATGTAACTGAGGCCTCAGCGACGTACTTCTTGGGATTTCATGATCTGAATTTGGTGAAAAGGCCACCTCCTGCAAAGATTCCTGCAAAGATTGTACAATTGTGTTATCACACTTCAAATATATATATATATATATATATATATCCTGTGCAGTGTCCTAGCTGTTCCCAATATTGCGCCCTCTTCTGGACAGATCGAGGTGGGGGGGTCCCGAGCCAGACTTATCACTGTACTCCTGTGGTGAAACAGCCATTTGTTTAAGGCTACAGCTTCCTGAGCAGTGTTCAGGCCTGCAACAGTTTGAACTGATTATTATTTTACTTTATTTTATTGCCAGCTATAAGTTAATTATATAGGCCCATAGAATATACTTTAAGTTTGACATTTTATGTTTATTTTGAATGATTTATTGGTTTGAGTGAAATAGAAAAGTCAAAATCTAAAAAGGAAAGATGTAAATCATTCATTGTATTCTTCTCAGTAAATGTTCGACATATTTTTCTCTAATCCAGTCTGTTTAAACCTCACCCAAGAGGCACTCAGGAGGTGTCCTAGTCAGATCCCTGAACCACCTCATCTGACTCCTTTCGATGTGGAGGCACAGTGGCTCTACTTTGAGGCCCACATGAATGGCTGTACTCCTCACCCTATCTCTAAGGGAGAAGTGCTGATTCTCATGCCAGTCACTTCATACTTAGCTGCGAACTGTTCCACTGAGAGCTGGAGGCTGTTGGGAATTTTTATCTCTCTGATATTGGTATTTTACTGTCACTATTTTATATAATTTATTACCAATTATGTTAGTCACACACACACACTGGGATTCTGTATCATTCATTAGTACCCATATTAATCACACACACTGGATTGATGAACACTGTGTGCTTTAGTTCAGTAAAATAAGACAGAGGCCTGTTGTTTTCACTTCCTTGGATGTCAGGGCCTCACGTTTAGCTCCTGCTAAAACCATTCTCCTCTATATTTAATTCAATTCAATTCAATTCAATTCAATTTTATTTATATAGCGCCAAATCACAACAAACAGTTGCCTCAAGGCACTTTGCATTGTGGGTAAAGACCCTACAATAATACAGAGAAAACCCAACAGTCAAAACGACCCCCTATGAGCAGCACTTGGCGACAGTGGAAAGGAAAAACTCCCTTTTAACCGGAAGAAACCTCCAGCAGAACCAGGCTCAGGGAGGGGCAGTCATCTGCCGCGACCGGTTGGGCTGAGGGGAGAGAAAGACATGCTGTGGAAGAGAGCCAGAGATTAATATCAATTAATGATTAAATGCAGAGTGGAGTATAAACAAAGTAAATAAGGTGAATGAGAAGAAACAGTCCATTATGTGAACCCCCCAGCAGCTTAGGCATATAGCAGCATAACTAAGGGATGGTTCAGGGTCACCTGATCCAGCCCTAACTATAGGCTTGATCAAAAAGGAAGTTTTAAGCCTAATCTTAAAAATAGAGAGGGTTGTCTGTCTCCCGAATCCAAGCTGGAAGCTGGTTCCACAGAAGAAAGCTGAAGGCTCTGCCTCCCATTCTCTTAAGTATCCTAGGAACCACAAGTAAGCCAGCAGTCTGAGAGCGAAGTGCTCTATTGGGGAGATTTGAGGTCTCTGAGATAAGATGGTGCCTGATTATTCAAGACCTTGTATGTGAGGAGAAGGATTTTAAATTCTATTCTAGATTTAACAGGGAGCCAATGAAGAGAAGCCAATATGGGAGAAATATGCTCTCTCTTTCTAGTCCCTGTTAGTACATTTTGGCTCAGCTGAAGGCTTTTCAGGGAGCTTTTAGGACAGCCTGATAATAATGAATTACAATAGTTCACCCTAGAAGTAATAAATGCATGAATTAGCTTTTCAGCATCACTCTGAGAACGATGTTTCTAATTTTAGAAATATTGCGCAAATGCAAAAAGCGGTCTTACATATTTGTTAATATGTGCATTGAAGGACATATCCTGGTCAAAAATGACTCCAAGATTTCTCACAGTGTTACTGGAGGCCAAAGTAATGCCATCCAGAGTAAGTATCTGGTTAGACACCATGTTCTAAGATTTGTGGGGCACGAGAACAAGAATTCAGTTTTTATCTGAATTAGAAGCAGGAAGTTAGAGGTCATCCAGGCCTTAATGTCTTTAAGACATTCTTGCAGTTTAATTAATTGATGTGTGTCATCTGGCTTCATTGATAGGTAAAGCTGAGTATCATCTGCATAACAATGAAAATTGATGCAATGCTTTCGAATAATACTGCCTAAGGGAAGCATGTATAATGTAAATAAAATTGGTCCTAGCACAGAAACCCTGTGGAACTCCATAATTAACTTTAATGTCTGAAGACGACTCCCCACTTACATGAACAAATTGGAGTCTATTAGATAAATATGATTCAAACCACTGCAGTGCAGCACCTTTAATACCTATAGTATGCTCTAATCTCTGTAATAAAATGTATCAAAAGCTGCACTGAGGTCCAACAGGACAGAGATGAGTCCACTGTCAGAGGCTCTAAGAAGATCATTTGTAACCTTCACTAATGCTGTTTCTGTACTGTGATGAATTCTGAAACCTGACTGAAACTCTTCAAATAAACCGTTCCTGTGCAGATGATCAGTTAGCTGTTTTACAACTACTCTTTCAAGAATCTTTGAGAGAAAAGGAAGGTTGGAGATTGGCCTATAATTAGCTAAGACAGCTGGGTCAAGTGATGGCTTTTTAAGTAGAGGTTTAATTACAGCCACCTTGAAGGCCTGTGGTACATAGCCAACTAATAAAGACTGATTGATCATTTTTAAGATTGAAGCATCAATAATTGGAAAGACTTCTTTGAACAGTCTAGCAGGAATGGGATCTAATAAACATGTTGCTGGTTTGGAGGAAGTAGTAACTATTGAAGTTAACTCTGAAAGACCAACTGGAGCGAAAGAGTCTAAACAAATACCAGCAGTGCTGAAAGCAGCCGAACATGAAGAATAATCTTTGAGATGGTTATGAATAATTTTTTCTCTAATGTCTAAAATTTTATTTGTAAAGAAATCTATGAAGTCACTACTAGTTAAAGTGAAAGGAATACTCGGCTCTACAGAGCTCTGACTCTTTGTCAGCCTGGCTACAGTGCTGAAAAGAAACCTGGGGTTGTTCTTATTTTCTTCAATTAATGATGAATAGTAAGATGTCCTAGCTTTACGGAGGGCTTTTTTATAGAGCAACAAACTCTTTTTCCAGGCTAAATGAGCATCTTCTAATTTAGTGAGACGCCATTCCCTCTCCAGCTTTCGGGTTATCTGCTTTAAGCTGTGCGTTTGTGAATTATACCACGGAGTCAGGCACTTCTGATTTGAAGCTTTCCTTTTCAGAGGAGCCACAGTATCCAAAGTTATACGCAGTGAGGATGTAAAACTATTGATGAGATATTCGACCTCACTGGGAGCAGAGTTTAGGTAGCTGCTCTGCACTGTGTTGGCACTGAAGAGCATAATAATGAAGGAATTAGATCCTTAAACTTAGTCACAGCACTTTCAGAAAGACTTCTACTGTAATAAAACTTATTCCCCACTGCTGTGTAATCCATTAAAGTAAATGTAAATGTTACTAAGAAATGATCAGGCAGGAGGGGGCTTTCAGGGAATACTGTTAAGTCTTCAGTTTCTATGCCATATGTTAGGACAAGATCCAGAGTATGATTAAAGTGGTGGGTGGGCTCCTTTATTTTTTGAGAGAAGCCAATTGAATCTAACAATAGATTAAATGCAGTGTTGAGGCTGTCATTCTCAGCATCTACATGGATGTTGAAATCACCCACTATAATTATTTTATCTGAACTGAGCACTAAATCAGATAAAAAGTCTGAGAAATCAGACAGAAACTCTGAGTAAGGACCAGGTGGACGATAGATAATAACAAATAAAACAGGTTTTTGATTTTCCCAATTAGGATGGACAAGACTAAGAGTCAGGCTTTCAGAAGAATTAAAACTTTGTCTGGGTCTTTGATTAATTAATAAGCTGGAATTGAAGATTGCAGCTAATCCTCCTCCTCGACCTGTGCTTCGAGCATTCTGACAGTTACTGTGACTCGGGGGTGTTGATTCATTTAAACTAACATATTCATCCTGCTGTAACCATAACCATTCTGTAAGGCAGAATAAATCAATACGTTGATCAATTATTAAATCATTTACTAATAGGGACTTGGAAGAGAGAGACCTAATGTTTAACAATCCACATTTAATTGTTTTATTTTTTGGGGCAGTTGATGAAGCTGTATTATTTATTGTTTTTGAATTTTTATGCTTAAATAGTTTTTTGCTGATTTTAGCTTTGGTTTTTGGTGGTCTGGGAGCAGGCACCGACTATTTAGAAGCTTCACTTTTGACATAACACTTTATCACCTTTTAATAAAGTTCAAGTTGCTTGGAACAGTGTGCCCTGGAAATTTGGGATTGTCGATGCTCCTGGGTTTGTTTAATATAATTAATAAATTTTTATTCTCAGTTAAGACTGCTCTAATGAGTTGGAGTTGGGACAGCTGACTGTGGGAGTATTTTGGGGGAGGTAGGTTCAAATAGGAAGAACTAACTTAACGGGAAGAAGTAAATTAACTGCTGGTAGAGGGGAGTAGAAATGGTGGGGCTCAAAGGTGATTGGTCCGTTTTATGTAAATAAAGATGCGTGAAAGGGAAGTGGGCAGTTACCATGTTTAAGAGTATCAAACAAGGTCCTTGGTTTGGGCTCCTCGCCTTTTTTTTCCACTCTTTTTTAACTCACTTCTCACTTTTTACTTTTTAACTTCACTCACTGTCCTGTCCTCTCCTTCCCGTCTTCCTGTTCCTGCATCTTTCTCTGTCTCTGTGTTTCTCTCTTATTCTCTCCGTCTCACTCTGTGTGTGTGTATAACTTAGTCTTGACTATGTTACTGTCTGTGTTTTGGTTTTTGTCTTTGTTTTGTGTAACTAGATGTCTAATAAACAGCCTGCACTGGAACCAGCTCATCCCAGTGAGTTTTTGGAAACTTTGGATTTAATTGGGTTTGAATTTTCAGGCAAAAGGAACATGGAGACCCTTAAAAATTTTACCAACAAGGCCACCACCTGATGAAACAAACAGGACCACATCATCCACAAAAAGCAGAGGTGAGATTCTGAGGCCACCAAGGTGGAAACCTTCTACCACTTGGATATGCCTAGAAACACTGTAGCAGTGATCCTTGAGATGCTTGTCTATAAGATGAACAGCCACAAGGTCCAGTACCCTCCATGGAAAAAATGGTTAGAGGCTAAGATTAAAGCAGCACGAAGGGAAGTTAGACAGAGTTGCAGAAAGTGTGATGAAGAAAGAGGTGCCTTAGAAGTACAATAGGCTGTCCATACCTGAGGCCTTGGAGACTGCCAACCAAAGACTAATTGCCTTGGCTAACTGCCTGACAGAGAGATAGAAGCCAGGAGAATAAACCAGATGGTCCCCAATGAACCATCCAAGGTGTACTCTCAGTGGCAGGGGAATAATATGAGAACAGCACCCCCATCAAGGAATGGCATATGAGAGAAGGATGCATCACACAACACCAGTGCTCAGTGTCTAGTAGATCTAAGAGCAGACTACAGCAACCTCCCTGAACAGTCTCCAGTAACCATTCCAGTGGCAGACAGCCAGATAAGAGTCTCACATATGAAGAGCTGCACAGCACCAGGCCCTAATATGATTCACACCTACTGGCCAAAAAAGCTAACTGCACTCCACAAGCACCTGACAGCACAAATGAACCAGCTGCTAGAATGGCTCATTTAAATGTCCCTCTTACTTTTTTTTTTGTTCATTTTCTTTTGCAATATGCTGTTGACGGTTCTGTTGCTCAAAAGGTTTTTATCAGTGAAACACATCCAACCTTTTTATTTCCTCTTTTGGTGCTCTAAATTATTAAATAATGTTTAGTCATGCAGACATTCCCACACAGACACTGTATGTGACAAAGTGATGAAACCAATATATCTACATGCCATTATTTCATGTTTCATATAAAGTCTTCTCTATATAGACCTTTAATGAATGAAGGTGAAATATTACCATAGAAGATATTAACTTGCAAAATGATTAAAGTACATATAAACCATTTATATTTTTCATTGTTCTGTCACATACTCCTGATGAATAGTTCTAAAAGCAAAACTTGTATTCAGTTAATCAGAAAAATACATTATTTACAGAATACAGTGTCAACAAGAGAGAGGTCTCCCGCCTGGAGAACTGGTGCCAGGAGAACCACCTCCTGCTCAACGTCAGCAAAACAAAGGAACTGATCGTGGACTTCAGCAGGAAGCAGCAGAGGGACTACCATCCACTTGTCATCAGTGGTGCTGAGGTGGAAAGAGTGGACACCTTCAAATACCTGGGAGTGACCATCTCACAGGACCTGTCCTGGACTCATCACATAAACATCACTGTGAAAAAGGCCAGACAGCATCTCTACCTCCTCAGGCGGCTGAGAGACTTCAAGCTCCCACTCAAGGTGCTCAGGAACTTTTACACCTGCACCATCGAGAGCATCATGCGTGGGAGCATCACCACCTGGATGGGAAACTGCACCAAGCAGGACTTCATGGCCCTAAAAAGGGTGGTTCGTTCAGCTGAACGGACCATCAGAACCACCCTCCCCAACCTGCAGGACATTTACACCAAGCAGTGCAGGCTGAGGGCCATGAAGATCCTAAAACAGCCCAGCCACCCCGGACACTCTCTCTTCTCCCTGCTCCCATCAGGCCGGCATTACCGCTGCCTGAGGACTAAGACTGAAAGGTTGAAGAAGAGTTTTTACCCACAAGCCATCCGTCTGCTCAACTCTGAGCCCTAACTGGACCATTATTGCACAATGTAAATATTATAATTTAAAAAGTGTGTATAGTGTATAGTATATAGAGTATAGTGTATAGTGTGAATTACTTTTTTTTATTTTTATTCTTCTTATTTATATGTGTGTGTATATAAGGTTGCAGGTACAAAATACATTTCACTGTGCATTGTACTGTGTATAACTGTGCATGTGACAAATAAAACACTATCTTAAATCTATCTTATCTTATCATGTACCTGTAATTAAAAATGGTTTATTAAAAAAAGAAAGAAGTTTTTTTTTTTGTTCTTGTTTTTTTGTATATCAAAAGAATCACCAACTTTTTCTGCTTTTGTTTTCTGAGCCTCCTCTTTCTGTGTTTCTTATGTCATATATATCAGATATGTCAAATATATCAGAGCCCCACTCCACCCCTCTCCTTACATTGCTCTGTACAATTTACATTCAAATAAATCCATGTGACAATGATGAACTGACAAATAATAACTTGATAAATAAACAAGTACAGTATCATCATCCAAATACATCCACCGAGTACTCCGCATACCAAACTTTATGTTTATCTATAATATTAGAGTGAGTTATAATTCTGTATTTTATCAGCAAATACTGTGCTGTTGTCAATAAGCATGAACAAAAAATTCAAATGATGTGCAGACAAGTTTTCATGTGTATGCAAATCAAATGTCACCTGTGTGGTTTGTGCCTGCAGTCTAGTAATGTAAACAAAAATGTTTTATAAGCTTGGCAAAAAAAAAAAAAAGTAAAGTTATCGTAATAAAATTAAGAAGAACCTTATAATAAAAACCTTTAAGAAGCTTCAATCTATACTTCAAACTAGGCTTTATATAAAATTATTTTACTTATTTGGGAAAAGAGGCTTTCTTTTCACAGTCTTGCCAATAAGTCATACTTGGTCTTTCGTTATTTTATTTTTTTTACTAATTGTAATTTGAACACTAACTGAAGCCTGTAGAGTCCAAGATGTAGTTTTTTGGGTTTTTCTCTGAGCATTTCATGGTCTGACCTTGTGATGAATTTGGTGGGAAGCCCTCTCCTGCAAAGATTGTAACATTATGTCAGCACGCCTGAATGCTTCAGACCAACAAACTGCCCAAATTTCTTCTTTTATAGTGATGCTCACACTTGCTGATGATCACTTACTTAAGTGCATTTAATTAACTGTAGCAGCATCTGGCTGATAACTACCTTTTAATTCCTCTGGAAGCAGTAAGGATGTACTTATTTTTTCTGCAAAGTGTCCCGTGAAAACTTTTTTTTTTTTTTGCATGACTATAATTTGTGTTTACACACATATAAAGAAAGATTTTGGCCAGGGATGATATGCTTGATATTGATCTTTTGACACTGTGAGTTTTGAAGTGCAGATGTTTGGAAACAGTGCTCTGAAGTATGGTTCAAAAAAAATCTATATCACATAACTGGTTAATTGAGCTTTTGGTGAATTTCACTCCTGCTGTTTCAAGGCAGGCAAAGTGCCAGGATTCTCTTTTTGTTTTATGAGCCAGAATCATTGCAGTTTCTGAATGAATGTTTTGATACTACCGCTTCTTTTTATTTATGGATTATGAAGACCAATATAGGCTATCCATCCATTTTGATGTCAAGATCAAACTGTTAATAAGTGTAAATAAATACATAATGGCTTATTAGGTGAGAGAGAAAGAGAATGACAAGAGACTGCTGGGTGTACTGGGTGGCCTGAAATGAGCAGGCGCAGGCAAAAAAGAAGTCTTTAGCTGGGGCTCAGCTGCACAGGAAACTCTGTTTGCACAGACTGGGGCTGTGCAGAGTTCACAGCCGACCCCACTGACACTAGATGCTAAGGATGCTCAGGTGACTTGGACTGCACAGCAGGGCATGCACCCATCTCCTCAAACAACTTGGGGTGGTCAGCAGAGCACAGAGCATCTCCTGGGGTTGCTCAGCAGGCCTCAGTGCTGATTCCAGGGGCTGAACGTAGGGTCTGGCTGTCCTCATGCTAGGAACAAGTACAGGTGCCGGAATAAGCTGGGCCCTAGCCACCCCTACCCTGGGAACAGGATTGGGTGCAGGGGCATTCTGGGCCCTGGCCACCATCGCCCTGGGAACAGGGATGGGTGCAGGGCGCTCAGGCACAGGGGAGGCCACAGGTGGAGCAATGTTTTCTGGGGCGGCAGGCAGTGAAGGACAAGAAAAACTCCTGGAGTGGCCAGCACAGGTGCTCAATAAACTGTTTTTTAGACAGCCCACCCAGAATCATTGGGCACTAATTGCACTAATGCACTAATTCAAGAACACCACGTTCAATTGCAGGTTTTTCAGACTGTGATACACAGTGTTTAGACAATGACTCTGTATGCTTACACAAGATTTTCTCTCTGATAGGGCTAGCACAGAGGCATGAAAAGCAGTTTTTGAGTGGGGTACACCATTGGTGATCCTTGAGCATGAAACAAAGTTAATCACATTAGAATGAACTGGCTGTTGAATGGTATAAACAGTTGCTGTTTGTTGTATACTTTGAACAACTGCAGGCTGTTGGACACAATGACTATTTGCCAGATAAGCAGGCTTTAGTAAACAAACAGTCTTAGTGGAGGTCCCAGGCTGAGGGAGCACAAAGTCTGTGGCAGGTTCAAACAAAAACTCAGTCTTTATGGTGCTGGTTCAAAAACATAGAACTCTGCTTTATCCCTAACTAGCTGAAGGACACCAGACATTGTCATGTGACCGAGAGACTTAGGAGTACAAAATGCTGTTTTACTTTCAGCTGGCTCAGCAACTTGAAACAGTCTCAACTTCAGCTGCATTAGTGATACACTGAACAGCATTTAATCTTTGAAGACTGGGAACAAAAGTCTTTGTTTTAACTTCTTTCAACTTAGCAAGAGCAGGAGAGAAAAAAAGTCACACTCATCACGGTGGTTTTTGCAGACTCCGGTAGAGCTACTAGCTCTGGCAGTAGTGAAAAGCGCAGAGGGTGAAAACTGTACTTTCCCTGGGAAAAGGAAACCAGTGACGCTGATGCTCAGCTTGTCGAACAAACAGGTTCGCCTTTTCATAGAATCATTAAGGACTTAAATGTTTCCATTTAAAATAGCTTATTTTCATGAGTTTGTATCTATTATATAATTTTTTTGTCCTTGTTGGGATACAATATAACCCATAGTATGAAAATTACACCTGTGCCTATATGTTCTTGGCTGCTTGGTCCCTGATACTCCGCATCATGCGCCACATCCAAAGCTTCTGCTGGATCACTGCCACAGTTCTGGAGGATGTGTTCACAACCAGTGAGAAAGGGGGACAGCCCAAGCCCGTGACCGACATGTTCAAACACTTCCTGGTTGTTCAGACCAAAATGAATATAACTTCACTTGACTCCAAAGAGCAAGAAGATGATTGAGGCTCTAAGGAAATTGGCTTTTGAGCAGCTGCAGAAGGGCAACCTGATCTTCTATTCATGTATTTCATTCTTTGTGGTGCCAGCCTGACTAACCCTGACTTGGATAAGCAGAACAAAATGGATGGATCGATATTTTTTATCAGTTTTTGCCACGTAATATAGTCATCAGTTAGTCAATATTGGCTTTCATCAACTTCTACAGTAGCTTAAAACCCTCTACAGCACAGTGTTGCCCTGGGGCAACAGAAAGTTTTTCTAAGCCAAGACATACTGTCCAAGCAGCACATGGTGTGAGAAGAAGGTAAAATAATTGCCCTAGTAATCATTTAAAATGACATAAATCCTAAATAAAATAAAAAAAAAATACAGGCATGTTTATGAAGTTGTAGAGAGGGATTTTGTCAGGTTTTGTGATTTTTTTTTTTTCAATTTTGCTTTTTTCAGAAATTCAGTTTTTCTTTTTGTTGCCTCAGAGCAACGTTGTGCAGTAAGGGGTACTTCTAGAGGGAGACTTACAGGCTTATAGACTTATAGAAACACTCACAAAGACAAATAGAGGGAGACGCACACAGGGAAGCACGGCAATAACTAATATAATCAAATTAAGACAGAAACCAGAAACTCACAAAAAGGAACAAAAAACTGAAACTCATCACTAGAAAAACCAACTAAACTAAAACATAACAACAACAAAAATCAACATCACAAGAATAATTGTGAGAAAAACATCTGCAACTCAAAACACAACAAAAATCCAAAACATTAAAAAAACCAAAAAACAATCAGAATCTCATCAGTTTATTTCAGAGGTTCATCAGTGATTTAGACAAATATGAAACTACAAAGAGAAATATTATTATTATTATTGAGAAACTGCTGGTTTGAATCTCAGTGCTTTAATCAGCTGTGACCTCAGGAAACAGCTGAGACACAAATCTGGCAACAAGGTGGTAAACAAAAGATTAACACACTAAAATAAGAAACTAACTAAACAAAGGGATGTTTAAATAAACTTACTGGGGGCTTTGTGCTCCATAATAACCTTGTAAGACACTAACATGTTAGAGCTACGTGCATTTTCAGCTTTGTGTTTATCTGCAACCACATGGCAAAAAACGAATAAAATTATCCAAAAGGCAGCATTTTCTTTTTTTTTGTAATCTTCCTTTCAGGTTGTGTATTTGTTGTGTCCAAAATCATTTAACATCATTGTTTGTTATTATTACAAGACACAAATTTACCTTTTCTGTGTAGAAACAGCAGAGGCAACACAAGGTTACTGGGAACATTAAACCAGTTAACACAGGACATTAACACACATCCATCATTTCCCTCAGTAATATACTCTATAGTCCAAACCAGATTCCAAGCAACCCTCAACACCAACATTCCCAGAATGGTCACAATGGTGTAAAATGCTCTGAGCTTTGATTGGTTGACCCTCTGCCTGTTCCCGCCCTGTTCTCCGGGGCCTGGATGAATCAGGACACAGAGAACAGAAAGGCTGCAGAAGGAGGAGATGATTAAAAATGATATCAAGAGGAAGAAATTCACGATGATGACACTGTTATCCTCAATCATTAGGGAACCAGTTAATGCAAAGCAAAGCAGCCAGACACAGCCTATAGTGATATTCCTGATTCTGACCCCTCTTTCTTTTCTTAGACTCAGATAAGTGACGGGATGAACGACAGCCAGGTAGCGCTCCACACAGGTGAGCGTGTGAAAGAAGAGCTGTCCAAATGTGGCGAAAGAGTAAAGAAAGAGCACCAAGTGTAATATATTTAAATTATGTGTGGAGATCCCACAAAAGCTGAAAATACACGCAACAACATACATCAGGTCCATGATGACCATGTTGTAGGTGCAGCTGTCAGAGTGACTCAGTGTTACTTCTGTGGAGGTGGAGCGCTTTTTCCACCATTCTTGGAGACCATGTTGGAGGATGAGGATGCAGAGAGGTAGGAGGAGGAAGATGCTGGTGAGGCTATATGCACGAAAGATGAAGGAGCTTGGTTCAGATACGAGACACAGCATGTATAAAGGGAGGGAGGTGTTTGTGGAGGAGAGTCGGCGATCAAAAAAGGAGCCAATGGAGAACGATGAGTTTGATGACATATCTGGAAAAGAGAGAAAAAAGCACGTCAGTTTTAGATTTTATATTATAGTTTAGTTTTGGTTATTTTCAGAGTGGTTTTGCTCATTTTTTTTTACTTTTCATTTTTGGTTTCATGCTTAGTTTTAGTTTGGTTTTTCTTAGTTTTAGTATTATTTTTAGTATTTTTATACTTTGTCAGGTGCAAGATTCAAGGTGCAAGAATGACTATTGTGCAATAAAAACCTGCCCAACGATACAGTTTAAAGAAATATATTCAACAAGCAACTGTTCACAAGACAGCAGCACTACGTGCTAAATGTGTGTAACATTAAGGACACACTGAACATCAACAGGGTGAAAAAAAGAAAAACATGTACTCCAAACTCAAACTCTACATCAATCTTTAGCGTCAGTGCAGTAGATTAACAACACCTACAGGTGGTGTATCTCATCAGAACACAGCGAATGTTGGACAAAAACACAAACTGAACTCTTTGAAGGAGTCAAAGGTCAAATCCAGCTGCATCCTGATGTTCTCCACCACATGAAGCTGCTTCTTTTTTGGAGCTAGCTTGGTTAGATGCTCTAATTAGACTTGCAGGGTCTTTGAGGCCTCTGTGCACAACCTACAGAAATGGCCGACCTCATGTCCACATTTATCTTTGTGCCGCTGGTGTTGGGGTTTATTTTTTTACCCAATGAATAAAATGACAAATGTTGAAATGGTAAACTCCAGGAAATTAATTAATAAACAGTGGCTGAAGCAAACAACACACAATTTTAAAAATATATATATATATTAGACATTAGAAAGTGCCAAACTAACTTCCCAGTCTCAATTTATCTTATCCTTGAAAGTTTGGCCACAGTACATAGAATTAAAGCATCACCATGTTCTGTTATTAATCTGGATACGAATGCTTTGTATTGATCAATTGAAACATTTGTACAAGGCTTTATCGCTGATGGGAGAAAATCTGAGTCATGAGAATGAGCACTGGACAGATCAATGACGAAGGCCAAACTGCAGCACACAGACGCTGTTTGCATGGAGATGGTGGCAGTATGAAAATGTTCTGGTTAGTGAGGAAAATTGGTTCAGAGGGGAGGGAGACAGAGCACACACAGGCCTGAACTCTGAGCCCCGCGTGTACATGTGTGATATTTTCTGATGCTTTAATATATTATATGTCTTAATTTTTTAATTAAAGTGTTTCAGGTGTATTCCTTCACAAATAAACAAATGCGGAGCTAACGCTGGATTGTGTGTGTTAATTACCTTTTGGTGCCATGCTGGTGTTTTATATGGTGAGACTTTTTTTGGTCCTCGCTCTTTGTGCTCAGTTTTTTTGGCTGCAAACATATTTCTTCCTGTTTTTTCACTTTCTTCGTTCCTTCACGTCCATTCCGATAGTTTCAGCAGTCTCCCTCCAGGAATTTGCTGACATTTGTGAGTCCTTATATTGATGCTTTGATTATTATTCTTGATTGTTATTCTCTAACTAATAAAGTAGCCAGAAACGCACAAGGACCGAACAGGTTAATCACAGCATTGCGGGCTGTGTGGACCCGACGAGTAGGCACGTTTCTCCAGAGGTGCACATCAGGTTACATCGTAGGTTCAGAGCGGTTTCCATAGCTGTTGTGCGCTTCTCAGGTCTACTTTGATGTTGGTGGTTTTTCCTGACTGAGAAGTGTTCCACACATGTTTTCATCATCCACAACAACACACTCGCTTCTATCTGTGCTATCATACTCGAAGAAGCTCCATATGGGACTCTGCTTCTTTCTCAGCAGACCGCTGCCATTACTTTGTGGAACAGCTTGGTGAGTACATGCACACACACACCTGCCCGACGGCGCTCCCAGAGAAACTCAAAGAGCAGAAAACTGATCTCATATCAATCCACACGGCTTTTAAATAAAATGACAAACAAGAAAAGGAAGGTTAGTTTATCTATAACTCTGTATAATCAGTTAGTTTTAGTTTTGTAAACTCACAATTCAGTTTTAGTTAGTTATTGTTTTTTCCTTTTAATTATAGTTTTTGTTTATTTCAGTTAACAAAAATGTTTCTTTCAATTTCAGTTTTTGTTATTTCATTTGTTTTTATTAACTATAATAACCCTGCTGTACACTCATGCAGACCTTCTCCTGCTTTTATTTATTGATTATCACGTACTCCGCAAAATACATTATGTGGTGAACTGGGGTCGATCCACCCTCTGCAGTTTATTATGTCAGTCCATTAGGATAAAAAATGGAAATAATTTAATTGATGTGGAGATTTTTGTGTATTTAAATAAATCCAAGTCATCAGTAGCCTCATCTGTCACTGTCTCTGTGAAATTGTATTGTTAAGTGACCCCGTGATTGTGGTTGGTTAAAAATAATAATATAATTTGT
Source organism: Archocentrus centrarchus (assembly GCF_007364275.1). Lineage (NCBI taxonomy): Eukaryota > Metazoa > Chordata > Actinopteri > Cichliformes > Cichlidae > Archocentrus > Archocentrus centrarchus. Next base: position 12,171,722 of record NC_044363.1, on the reverse strand, counting down.
GTGTGTGTGTGTGTGTGTGTGTGTGTACAAATATACCTGTCATGGTTGTGGGCCGGTGGCCCAGTGGGTCAAGTTCCTCTTTGCGTAGTTTTGTTTTGTTGTATTTTTCGTGTTGTGTTTCTTATTGTTTGGTTTCTCAGTTTGTTGTTTTGGTGTTCAGTGTTTAGTTTCCCTTCCCGTTGTTTCCTTGTGTTGAAGACACATGAAGGCCAGAACAAACAGACTCAGGTGCCATTTACACGAAGCCGTTTTCACTGGAAACGGTGTCGTTTTGATGCGTTTCAGCCTTTCGTTTACACGATGGCGTTTCAGAAACGATCCGCGTTTATACGAGGACATGTGAAACGATGAAAACGATGTAGTTCCCATGCCAGGCCACAAGTTAGCGTTGGTTTTCTCTTTGCAAAGTTTGTTTATGCAAGACGCGCATGCGTGGAGTGACACAGTAGGTAGTGCGGCAAATTGTTCATTACTTACAAAACGGCCAATGTGAGAGGTTTTGTGTGGACAGATGATGAGGTTGGATCGCTGCTGCACACAACGCTGAATTACAAAACGGTAAAAACACAGGAAAAGCATAAGAAGCACTCGTGAATCCGCGAGTACTGTTTATCAGTTTGCGCGTGCGCGAAAAACTGGCCGTCGCAACCATAGTGCGCATGTGCGAGTCGAGCGTTTTCAAATCACCCCGGTTTCAAGTGTTTACACGAAAACGCAAGCCGGTGCGTTTCTGAAACGCTCCACTCTGGACCCCGTTTCTGAAACACATCGTTTTCACTCTGTTGTCGTGTAAACAGAAGGCCGAAACGCATCAAAACGACACCGTTGTCGTGTAAACGCAAGGCCGAAACGCATCAAAACGACACCGTTTCAAAATGAAAACGGTCTCGTGTAAACGGCACCTGAGGAACAGCTTTTATGCCAGGGCTATCATTGAACTGAACTCTGTGTGGTTTGGACAGTGATGTGGGGTGGTAGTGCTGACTGTGTGCGTGCGTTGGTGTGTATTGGGGCTAGATTCGTCTGTTAATTTACTATTGTGCACTGTATTTTAGTAATCATTTTTATCACTCATATTTTTATTATTATATTATTTATTGTCTGAGGCACCTAGAAAGGAATGCATTTTAAATTTCGTTGTGCAACTTCTGTGTACAATGACAATAAAGATTCTGATTCTGATTCTGATTCTGATGTTTGATTCCTTCTGTCAGGTTTGCTGTGTTAGGTCTGCGTGTGTGTTAGGATTGGTCACTTCCTGTTTTATTTCGATAGTCTCGTGTTCCTTGTGTGTTATGTTTTGTTTTGCTTCCCCTTGTCTCCTCTGTGTAATTGTGTTCAGTTGTCATCCCACCTGTTGTTACTCCAGTCATTAGCCCTTGTGTATTTATTGTCTGCTTTTGTCTTTGTCCTTTGTCAGGTCCTGAGTCACTGTAATGTTTAGGTTACCATCCATGCTGTGTTTCGAGTTTCGAGTGTGTAGTTTTAAGTATTTAGTCTTTGTATAGCTGGCCTTGGCCCCTGTTCAGCCTTGTCCCTTTGTGTTTATTTTCAATAAAGGTTGAGTACAAATCAGCTCTCGCCTTACGTCCTGTTTTGAGGTCTTCTCTGTCCTGCCTGCCACACCAGCCGTGACAATACCTTGTATCGTGTACATTTTGAATATTATTATTTTTATTTTAGTTATTAGACAGTAGTAGGACCTTGTGCATAAAGTTTAGTAATTCCAAAGACAGAAAAGTGAATAATTAATGTTTTATCTTTTTTTTTCTGGCAGTTTTCACAATCAGAATGATGATCCAAATGCACTGATGTACCAAACATATTTCCTTTTACAAGAACAGCTCTATAAGTTTTCTATAGGCTATTATTGTTGATGTTTGTATTTTTATTTTTTTATTTAGTTATTTATGCCAGGTCTGACAGTCAATAAGGAAGGGGATAGAAAAGAGGGATAAAAAAAGAGAGAAAAAAGGGGGGAAAACAGAAACAAAGGGGAGAAAGGAAAAAGAATAACACTGGGCAACAATTTTTTACTTTTTGAATGTTGTCTAGATTTCTACAACTGATTTAGGGTATTTTTGCCCTGCTGAATCAGGAAATGGCATCCGTTTTTCTCCATCAGGTTAGGTTGTTGTGCTAAGTTGATTTAAAAAAAAAATCAGATCTTGTGACAAAATCGATTACATTTTTGTGGCATTATCAGCTGATTTTTGTCAACACATATCATCCTAAATATGTTTTTAAGAGAAAAAAATGTTTTTCCAACAACATATATTGATTACCTGATAGAAACATCGATTACTGTAAACTGAATGGTGGGCAATGATAAAGGTAAGTACACGTAAATTGCATGTTGCTTCACCATTGTTCAAACTTCAGGGCTTGAACTTCCATTTCTTCGAACTCCTGGAATGCCCAGCGGCAGGGACTCCATCTCTTTCATGTCCTGATGGAATCTCTCCCCCTGCTCGTCACTCATTGAACCCAGGTTCTCAGGAAACCGGTCCATATGTGAAAATAGGTAGTGCATCTTGATGCTCATGTTGCAGTCCAGGTTTCTGAAAGGTCAGCATGTTGTTGACAAGTTCTGCATAGTTTCTGGCCTTATTGTTGCCAAGAAAGTTCTTCACTACCAGAACAAATGCCTTCCACGCTTCCAGTTCCACTTCGTTCATTGAGTTTTCGAACTCTGGATCTCTGATGAGCTGACGGATCTGAGGATTGTCAAAGATGCCAGCTTTCAACTTCTCCATGGTCAATCCTGGAAAAGCCTGGCACAAGTAAGTGAAACAGTCACCATCCTTGTCCAGAGCCTTGGTGAACTGCTTCATTAAGCCGAGCTTGATGTGAAGCGGTGGGAAGAGTATTCTGTCTCTGTCCACCAGAGGGTCGTTGATGATGTTCCTTTCTTTGCAAGGCACCAATTCCTCCCGCACAGCTGAGCACGGTCCCTACTATCCCACATGCACAGAAAACATGAGTACTTGGTGAAGCCAGACTGTTGTCCCAACAAAAAGTTCACCATCTTCAGGTCAACACAAATAAACCACTTATGCTGATCATAACCAATTTTCTCCAGCACATATTTCACCGCTTCAAACTTCTCCTTCAGTGTAGTCGAGTGAGCGATGGGTACAGAGGCAAACTTTCCTATACACTTCGTGGGGTGGCTGCTCCATTAACTTTAGTTTTGATCCACCAACTTTATGCTTTGCTGCACCAATTTTTGGAAGACTTCGAGGTTTTATGACTTAAAACTGATCCCTTTTCAACATAATCACCCAGAACTACCGGACCTGAATACTTCTTGTCATTAAAATAATCATTTACAATCAAAACAATTATTCGACATTGCATTTTACCCCACCTACTTCTTCTAAAATGCTCCACACATGCGTACATGTGAACAAAAACATAAAAAATGACATGTGGCCATAGCTCAAAAACTTGACCTGATTGAGCAAAACCAATGTGATTTTTGGATTCAGCGCATCAGATTCGTCCTAAATCAGCTGAAAAAACACAGACAACAAATTTGTTGTTGACCAGTGTAATCAAAGAAAAGCAGATATACATACACACATACAGACAATTTTACTGTTTGCAGCAATGTGTGTGTATGCACCTCTATCATGGAATGTACTCAATAAGGAGGGCAGAAACTGCAATCATGCTTTCTGTGATCCAGAGGCAAACAGGGAAGGACCCAGAGGCCCCAGGCCATCTACAGCCACTAGGAGCTCACAAGACCTGAAGCCACACATCCTGATGGCAACTGCGTGCACACCCCAGAGGGTACCTTTTATGTAACTAGGTTTGTCTAAAGCCTTAGCAGATAGCTTATAGACTGAGCAATAAACTCGTAAAGGAAGTTCAACATCTAAGTGAAAAGTGTGTGTGTGTGTGTGTGTGTGTGTGTGTGTGTGTGTGTGTGTGCGTATGTTTATAATACCTTGTGGGGACAATTTTCCTGACATATACTACATTGTGGGGACCAATTGCTCCTTGTGGGGACTGGAACCTTGTCCCCACAAGGGGAAACCCTGTTTTTGGGTCAGGGGTCAGAGTTAGGGCTAAGGTATGAATTGAGTTTAGGTTAGGGTTAGGGTTAGGAAAAGGGTAAAGGTAAGGTTTAGGCTGTAGAAATGAATGGAAGTCAATGGAAATTCCCCACAAAGATAGCAAAACACACTTGTGTGTGTGTGTGTGTGTGTGTGTGTGTGTGTGTGTGTGTGTGTGTGTGTGTGTGTGTGTGTGTGTGTGTGTGTGTGTGTGTGTAAAGCTTACGGCTCATCAAGAGTGAGGTTTCCATATGGGATCAATCAGGGCCCAGGTCAACAGCGACTGTTTCCGGTGTTGTTGCCCAACAGGAGCCGGTGGAAACTGTGCTACTGTTGGTCAAAGCCAAAGGAGGAAGAAATAGGAGGTATTTTAGAAGGATGCAAGAATAAAGGAAAGGCAGGAATGTGGAGGTGAGAGTAGGGACTTCAAATGTAGGGACTATGACTGGTAAAGGGAGAGAGCTGGTTGTTATGATGGAGAGAAGGAAGGTAGATATTCTGTGTGTGCAGGAGACCAGGTGGAAGGGAAGCAAGGCCAGGAGCACTATTGGCCATTTCACCTCTCTGATCTTAGTTTTGCTATACATATTTCCCTAGTAGCAGCAAATATGTAAATCTGCATGTGTAAAGCATAGTAAAATATCCCTCAAGAATTTCTCTTTTTATTTTCTTTCAAATATGTTGTTGAAAATATTGTGACTCACACAACTTTTACCTGTGAAATGTCTGTAACCTTTGCATTTCCTCTTTTAGTGCTCTAAGTTACTAAATAATGAAATAAGTTCAGCTGTGCAGACATGCCAAGACAGACATGATGAAGTGATGAACCCAATATATCTATATGTCATTCTCTCATATTACGATACATCTAAACTATCTGTCTGATCACAGTTTTCAATGTTTTCTGTCACATACTGACTCAAAATCCTGACAATATTATGAAGTCTACAACATAAAACAACTTGTACAGTTAGTCAGAAAAATACAACATTTACAAGATGGTGTCAGCTGTGTAACTCTATATAAACATTTTATTTATTTACTAATTTAAATCAAATTTAATTCTACAAAAATCAACAGGAACACCAACCTTATCAGTGTTTGTTTCCTGCTCCCTCTCTGTGTGTCTTCTCTGTGGACTCCTGTTCCTGTGAGAACATATCAGAGCCTCACTCCACCCCTCTCTGTCTCTCTAAGTACAATTTAAATATAGTTTATTCAAATAAATCCATGTGACAATGATGAACTGACAAATTAATAGTCACTTGATAAAATAACAATTACAGTAATAATGCATCCACCTGTATGTACTCCACATACAGAACTTTGTTTATCTGTAATATTAGAGTGATGAATGATTCAGTAATTTATCAGCAGATGAACACTGCAAAAAAATTCAAATGTTGTGCAGCCATTTTTTTATGTGTATCCAAAACAAACAGCATCATCAACTGTTCGCTTTGTGAGTGTTTATTTGTGTAGTTTTCTTATTTAAATCACACCTATAACTGCAGTTTAGTAGTGATGTGTTAAAATGTGTTACATGCATGGCGAACAAACTTAAGTTTTTATTAATAATCTTTGTATAAAGTTCCAAACTGTGCTTCAAATTATGCTTCATGCAGCATAAATTTTACTTATTCAGGAGAAGAGGCTTTCTCCTTGTAACCACTGCAAATAAGTCATACTTGGTCTTTTTGTTTACCTAATTGTAATTTTAACGTTTAACTCTAACTGAGGCCTGCACAGTCTGAGCAATTCATGGTCTGACCTTGGGGTGAATTTGGTGGGAAGTCCATTCCAGGGAAGATTGTGGCCTTGTGTTAACACACGTGAATGCTTCAGATCAGCAAACTGCCAAAACCTTTGCTTTTACGGCAGAACTCTGATGATCAGTTATTAGTGTGAATTTATTTAGCATCACCTGGCTGATACTTACCCTTTTAATTCCTGTGGAAGCAGTAATCGTGTACTTAGTTTTTATGTGAAAGCCACATGAACACTTTTTTTGTTTGGTGGCTTTTTATTCCCTCTACTTAAAAAATATTAATAATTTAAGGTGGCCTATGGCAAAAAGTGATCATTTCACTTTTTGTAATAGGTCATTTCACAACATTTTAGGTCATTTCAGAATCTGTTAAAATATGAGACATGTCTTACATACACTATATTGGTAAATGGGTTCACTTGTCTGCTTTACACACAGATATGAACTTGAGCTGACGTCCATTTTTAATCCATAAGGTTTAATATGATGTTGGCCCACCCTTTGCAGCTATCGCAGCTTCAACTCTTCTGGAAAGGCTTTCCACAAAGTTCAGGAGTGTGTTTATGGAAATTTTTTACCATCCTTCCAATAGTAGATTTGTGAGGTCAGACGCTGTTGGACAGTGTTGGATGAGAAGGCCTGGCTCACAGTCTCTGCTCTAATTCATCCCAAAGGTGTCCCAAAGTCAGCAGGCATTGGGTGTTATAGATGTCAGAGAGGGTGAGAAGAGAGGTCCTCGTGATCTTTTCGGCCGTTCTCACAATCTGCTGCAGGGCCTTCCTTTCAGCAGCTGTGCAGTTTCCAAACCATGCTGTGATGCACTGCTGAGGATACTCTCAATAGTCCCTCTGTAGAAAGTTGTCAGGATTGGGGAGGGGAGGTGGGCTTTCTAGAGCTTGTGCAGGACATGGAGTCTTTGTTGGGCTTTCTTAGTGATGTGTGTGGTGTTCATAGTCCATGAGAGGTTGTCTGTGATGTGGACGCCCAGAAACTTGGTGCTCTGGACCAGTGTTAATTTTGTTGACGAAATATTTTTGTCATAGTTTTCGTCGACGACCCTTTTTTTCATGAAGATAACGAGATGATAACTAAATAAAAACTACCTAAAATGATAAAAACGATAACAAAATTAATTGACACTTTTGTCAACAAATGAAAACGAGATGAAAATGCTTGGCGGGGACGAAATCCAATCAGAACTGATTTAATTTTGTGACAGGGCGGGACAAGTTAGGAAAACATCCAATCAAATGCACAGATGCACAAATTTGCTCTAAACCTGGGAAGACCAAACTAGCCTGTGATTTCTCTTTACTTCTGATAGAACTAAGTTATGTAAACAATGTCAGCAGGGAGAAAGAGAAGAGTCGATGTATGGACACATTTGTCCTTTGATACCGTGATGAACAAAACGATGTGTAAACCATGTGGGGCGACTATCTCTGGTAAAAACACAACAAATGTTAAAAAAACCAGTCACCCAGACCTCCATGCAAAGGTAAGCATTTTAATGTCATGCAGGGTAAAGTGTTTTTCCCAGTTTAGCGTTTGTGTTTAGAGAAAATCTCCACACCGCTGTGGATTAGCCTTTCCTAATCTTAGTCCTGAACACTGCCCTGTACCTTTCAGAGTGTCCTGCTGTAAAACGCTGTATTATCTCAGTAAGGTGGTGTTAATGATCAGGTGTGTGGGAAGCAGGTGAAACACTAAAGTTAATATTATTAATAATATTGCATAACTTTTAAAAAATGTTTAATTTTGTGTAAGTGTGTATAATGAATAATTCAAGGGAAGTGAAGAAAAAGCATTTGCATTTTACACATTTTACACTTTATATTTTAGTCGACTAAATCGACTGTAGATTTAGTCGACTATATTCTTATGATAATTTCGTTGACTAAAATTAAAACTATTCAGATGACTAAATTGTGACTGAAACTAAATTACATTTTCATCAAAAGACTATGACTAAAACTAAATCAAAATTTGCTGTCAAAATTAACACTGCTCTGGACAGTCTCAACTGGGAGGTCATTAAGGATCAGTGGAGTGTGTTTGCCTGGAGGTTGCCTGAAATCAATGATTAGTTCCTTTGTTTTGTCCACATTGAGGGACAGATTTTTTTCAGCACACCAGCTGCTGAGCTATGACACCTCCTCTACAAGGCTTCGTTGTTCTCACTAATCAACCCCACCACTGTTGTGCCATCAGCAAATTTGATGATGTGGTTTGAGCTGTGTGTGGCTACACAGTCATGGGTTAGGAGTGTGAACAGCAGAGGACTGAGCAAGCATCCTTGGGGAGCTCCTGTGCTCAACGTGATGATGTTGGAGATCCTGTTTCTTATTTTGACTGCCTGTGGTCTTCCTACCAGGAAGTCTTGGACCCAGTTGGAGAGGGTGGTGTTCAGACCCAGCTGGACTAGTTTCCCTACCAGCTGGTGGGGGGATGATTGTGTTGAATGCTGAGCTGAAGTCTATGAACAGCATTCTGTTCATAAATATTCTATGGTCTGCACATTCTCTCAGCACACGACCTGGAATTTGGTCTGGTCCAGCAGCCTTCCGTGGATCGAATCTAAACAGTGTTTTCCTCACTTCAGAGGTGGACAGATGTAGCACCTGGTCATTGGGTGGAGGGATGGCTTTCCTTGCTACTGTGTCATTCTGTTTCTCAAATCTTGAGAAAAACTGAATAATATATTTGTATCAGTACTATTCAATTTATTTTCAGCTTTGGGTTATTCTGCAACCACATGTCAAAAAAAGGAATAAAATTATCCAAAAGGGAGCTTTTTTTTTTTGGTAATTTTACTTTCATGTTGTGTATTTGTTGTATCCAAAAACAATTAACTTCATTATTTGTTATTATTGCAAGGCATACATTTACCTTTTCTGTGTAGAAACAGCAGGGGCAACACAAGGTTGCTGGGCAGATTAAACCAGTTAACACATGACATTAACACACATCCATCATTTCCCTCAGAAATATACTCTACAGTCCAAACCACATTCCAAACAAACCTCAACACCAACATTCCCAGAATGGTCACAATGGTATAAAATGCCCTGAGCTTTGATTGGTTGACCCTCTGTCTGTTCCCGCCCTGTTCTCCTGGGCCTGGATGAATCAGGACACAGAGAACAGAAAGGCTGCAGAAGGAGGAGATGATTAAAAATGATATCAAGAGGAAGAAATTCATAATGATGATGATGTCATCTTCAATCATTAGGGAAGCAATTAATGCAAAGCAAAGCAGCCAGACACAGCCTATAGTGATATTCCTGATTCTGACCCCTCTTTCTTTTTTTAGACTCAGATAAGTGACGGGATGAACAACAGCCAGGTAGCGCTCCACACAGGTGAGCGTGTGAAAGAAGAGCTGTCCAAATGTGGCAAAAGACAAAAGAATGAACACCATGTGTAATATGTTTAAATTATTTGTGGAGATCCCGCAATATCTGAATATAGATGCAACAACATACAGCAGGTCAACGATGGCCATGTTGTAGGTGAAGCTGTCAGAGTGACTCAGTGTTACTTCTGTGGAGGTGGAGCGCTTTTTCCACCATTCTTGGAGACCATGTTGGAGGATGAGGATGCAGAGAGGTAGGACGAGGAAGATGGTTGTGAGGCTATATGCACGAAAGATGAAGGAGCTTGGTCCAGATATGAGACACTGCATATAAAAAGAGATGGAGGTGTTTGTGGAGGAATGGCACAGATCAAAAAAGGACCCAGCGGAGAACGATGAGTTTGATGACATATCTGGAAAAGAGAGAAAAAAAGAAATGCCAATCCATTGGAACAGAGAAATCAATTAAATATATCTGTTTAGTCTGTATATTTATTTATTTTGATCTACATTAGCTGGAACAAGTACAGCTACTCTTCCTGCAGTCAGTCAAACATAGTGCTACTAAAACAATGTCTTCACAAGTATAGCATAGTTTTCCATTAAGAAACTTTCATTTTTCTAAATTGAGGTTTTGATGATAATATGTGTTGCATAATGTATAGATAGTCATCTCCCCTCAGATAATAAGTTTGTTGATATGTAGCAGATGTCCCAAAATCTACAGAACTTCAGCGCTAATTTGATGACTGATGGTTACTAAACATTTAGTAGCTAAATGCTCACTGTATTCAATCCCCCACCCCAATTTAAAAGTTATTTTCTTACAACTATTTATTTTAAAAAAATGTAATTATTGCAATTATTTTATCAGAGTTTTGGAATCCTCGAATGACCAAATATGGAAGCTTGTTAATGCCACTGAAAGAAAAAGTTCTAAAGAAATAAACTGAAAAAAAAAACATGAATTGAAAAAAAAAGAAATAAATTACAGCTCCTACTCTTTTTGTTTGATTGTTTTCCAATAATTCTTGAAAATATATTTTAAAGCCTCAGATATATCAGGCGAATTACAGTATTCTTGTATCAGCTTACCATTAAAATACAAACCTTGACCTACAATTAATTCCACAGCCATGGAGTTTTTTTCATCCTGTGCTATTTAATTTTGTTTAACAAAATGTAAGGAAAACATCTGGTAGGGGACAACCGAGGTTTTTAATTCTTTGCAAAGATTTTGTGTGTTGTGTGTTTGATGGACATTTCTCATGCTTGGTGTTCTGGGAAATCCTACTTTGACAATAGAAGAAAAAATATTTGCCTGTTTTTCATTTAATCTTTGGAGAAATTGGAAAAACACTTAGCAATAAAATTTATTTTGGCATAAACACATAAACATGTATATCACATTCAGAAAAACACAAATCACCCACAAAGACTGCTGTACACTCATGCAAACCTTCTGCTTTTATTTATTGAGTATCACGAACTACACAAATACATTATGTGGTGAACTGGGGTCGATCCACCCTCTGCAGTTTATTCTATCAGTCCATTAGGATAAAAAGTGGAAAAGAAATTTAACTGATGTGCAGAGTTTTGTGTATTTAAATAAACCCAAGTCATTAACAGCCTCATCTGTCACTGTCTCTGTGTAATTGTGTGGTGTTAGCAAACCTGTGATTGTGGTTGGTGAAAAATAATAATATAAAGTATAAAATTATAATTTGTGTGTGTGTGTGTGTGTGTAAAGCTTACGGCTCATCAAGAGTGAGGTTTCCATATGGGATCAATCAGGGCCCAGGTCAACAGCGACTGTTTCCGGTGTTGTTGCCCAACAGGAGGCGGTGGAAACTGTGCTACTGTTGGCCAAAGCCAAAGGAGGAAGAAATAGGAGGTGTTTTAGAAGGATGCAAGAATAAAGGAAAGGCAGGAATGTGGAGGTGAGAGTAGGGACTTCAAATGTAGGAACTATGACTGGTAAAGGGAGAGAGCTGGTTGTTATGATGGAGAGAAGGAAGGTAGATATTCTGTGTGTGCAGGAGACCAGGTGGAAGGGAAGCAAGGCCAGGAGCATTATTTGGCCATTTCACCTCTCTGATCTTAGTTTTGCTATACATATTTCCCTAGTAGCAGCAAATATGTAAATCTGCATGTGTAAAGCATAGTAAAATATCCCTCAAGAATTTCCATTTTTATTTTCTTTCAAATATGATGTTGAAAATTATGGAAGCTCGTTTCCGCCACTAAAAAAAAAAAAAATCGCCATCCATAACTAAAAATTTTGAGTTATTAACTCGAAATTTTGAGTTAATAACTCGAAATTTCAAGAAAATAACTCAAAATTTCGAGTTAATAACTCAAAATTTTGAGTTAATAATTCGAAATTTCGAGTTAGCAAAGCCAATCAAGATGCGTGGTGATGGTACGTCATTTCCTTGTTACGGAAATAAAACCCGGAAGACACCAGTTATCAATGCTACAGCTAAGCTACCAGTACAGATCCGATCATGAATGAGCAAATTGCTAAGTACTTTCAGCGAGGATTTACAAACGATGAAATCCTTGCGTTATTAGCTGAATCACATGGCATCATTATCAGCAAACGCACCCTCGAAAGGATCTTACACAAGAACAGACTTTGGCGCAGAAAGAACAAAACTGAGGTGGAAGAGGTGGCGGCTTTTATACAAGCGCAACTGGAAAACTCAGGTCAGTCACATGGATATCGCTGGATGCACCAGAAGTGTTGGATGAATGGAATTGTGACTGACAGAGAAACAGTTCGTCTTCTGCTCCGTTTACTCGACGGTGAAGGTGTGGATTTAAGGTCCCGTAGACGACTGCGGAGGCGAGTGTATCATAGCAGAGGCCCCAACTATGTGTGGCACATCGACGGATACGATAAGCTTAAGCCATTTGGAATTGCAATAAGTGGATGTATTGACGGCTTCTCAAGGAGCGTTATATGGCTTGAAGCTTACAAGACAAATAATGACCCCAGAGTGATTGCTGGTTACTACATGGATGCCGTGATTCAACATGGTGGATGCCCTGATCGAGTGAGATTAGATTTAGGAACAGAAAACGTCCATGTGGCCCAGATGCAAAGGTTTTTACATTTTTCAGACAGTGATTCAGAAACTGATCATGTCACTTTTGGAGCAAGTACAGGAAATCAGCGTGTTGAAAGATGGTGGCTAATCTTACGAAGTCAGTGTGTCCAGTACTGGATCGACCTGTTTGACAAACTAAGAGAGGATGGACACTTCTCAGACTCGTTCTTGGACAAATCATTGGTCCAGTTCTGCTTTCTTCACATTATACAGGTGAGTTTACCTACTGATATCTGTTGTAACTGACTGTTTTAGCAGCATACATGGCCTTTGGCATATTGCTGAAATACTGTATACATTAAAGTACACATGAAAATTATAGTTTTAAATCTGATCTCTTTTTTTCAGATAAATATATTAAAATGAATATCAAGGTACACATATTACAAATTCATTATGTGGGTTTATATGTGTCTCTGAAATTGATCATTTATAGTGGGCCAAAACTAATAAATAAATAAGAATTCAAATCCCCATATTATACATATACAGTTTTAGCTAAAAATAAATTAAAATGCATACATCATGATCTAAGCCACAACTGTGCCTATGTATATACATTAACATGTTGTGCATTGTACTGTGTATAACTGTGCATGTGACAAATAAACACTATCTTAATCTTAATCTTAAAAATAGTGAAATTAGAACAAAGTTTGCATTACAAAGGTACAATAATGGTGTCACGTAATCTAACATAATTTATGCAGAAGTTAGTTGTTTTTTGTACATGTTTAAATTAAAAATGTTACTTGTGTGTATTTTTGTCATCAAGGAGGAATTAAACGAAGTTGCTTTGGCTTGGAACGACCACAGAATACGCCCAGTCCACAACTCCCGCAGTCCTCATGGTCGACCGTCTTTTATGTATGCCCTCCCAGACATCTATGGAGCGAGAGACTGTCTCCAGCATGTCAATATGGAGAAAGTTGAAGCCTGCCTTGAAGAATGTGTGTTCAAAGACTTTCCATGTGATGAGGATGTCTTTCATCTCTGTGTAGAACTGATGGCTGAACATGCTCTGGGCTTCACAAATGATGTGTTTGATACAGTGGATCTGTATGTACAACTAAGGCAGCTCATGCTTGCTCAGTTGGAGACATTGCCTTAAAGGTTATACCTATTTATGCATTTGACAGAGCTGTTGAAAGCACATGTCCTTTAACCTTTGTGCTTCCTTAGGAACAGTTAGTCCTCTGGCTTAGAAGAATAAAAATTAAAAAAAAAAGTAATTCACACTGTATACTCTATAGAGTATAGTGTGAATTACTTTTTTTTTTTTTTTTTTATTCTTCTTATTTATATGTGTGTGTATATATGGTTGCAGGTACAAAATACATTTCACTGTGCATTGTACTGTGTATAACTGTGCATGTGACAAATAAACACTATCTTAATCTTAATCTTAAAAATAGTGAAATTAGAACAAAGTTTGCATTACAAAGGTACAATAATGGTGTCACGTAATCTAACATAATTTATGCAGAAGTTAGTTGTTTTTTGTACATGTTTAAATTAAAAATGTTACTTGTGTGTATTTTTGTCATCAAGGAGGAATTAAACGAAGTTGCTTTGGCTTGGAACGACCACAGAATATGCCCAGTCCACAACTCCCGCAGTCCTCATGGTCGACCGTCTTTTATGTATGCCCTCCCAGACATCTATGGAGCGAGAGACTGTCTCCAGCATGTCAATATGGAGAAAGTTGAAGCCTGCCTTGAAGAATGTGTGTTCAAAGACTTTCCATGTGATGAGGATGTCTTTCATCTCTGTGTAGAACTGATGGCTGAACATGCTCTGGGCTTCACAAATGATGTGTTTGATACAGTGGATCTGTATGTACAACTAAGGCAGCTCATGCTTGCTCAGTTGGAGACATTGCCTTAAAGGTTATACCTATTTATGCATTTGACAGAGCTGTTGAAAGCACATGTCCTTTAACCTTTGTGCTTCCTTAGGAACAGTTAGTCCTCTGGCTTAGAAGAATAAAAATTAAAAAAAAAAAGTAATTCACACTGTATAGTATATAGAGTATAGTGTATAGTGTGAATTACTTTTTTTTTTTTTTTTATTCTTCTTATTTATATGTGTGTGTATATATGGTTGCAGGTACAAAATACATTTCACTGTGCATTGTACTGTGTATAACTGTGCATGTGACAAATAAACACTATCTTAATCTTAATCTAGTCTTTTTTTTTGTTGTTATTTCTACAGTAATTGTTGTCTGCACAAAGAGAACATCCCAGTTTTTTCATGTACAAAGGCTTAAATCTTACACATGCTGCCTGTCAAACCTGGTATTTGGAGATCATTAAGGTAAAGTGATATGTCTCATGGTGGATTTATGATTTTAGCTTTCTGAAGATATTTTTTTTAATCCTTGTTCACTTGTATCTCATTTTTGATGTCTCTTAATTTTATTTTTTTCTGATAATGTTAAATTACTAATTTGGTTGTCTAGATTTTTTTATATAGAAAATCTAGCTTATAGATGAGCTTAACTAAGCAAGGTGATGATTGTCTGTCCAAAAATATATATAAAAATGAACTGAGCTCTGTCATTGTAGTCTCCTTGAATACTTTATTATAATACACAAATCTCAAAAACAGGGACACTTAGCAATTAACATTTAATCCAGAGCAGTAAGTTAAAAAAAAAAGTGACTACACAAATCAAAAATGTGCAAAACTTGTAAAATATCAAAGAATTTAAGATAAGAACAGGTAAAATGGCAAGATTTTACAAAGATGTCCTAAACTTTCTGAAATAAGAACATAGTGGCCTAAAATTCTATGAACCAAAAACATTAAGGTTTAAAGCTGAAAAAATATTGGGGAAAAAAGTTAATAAGAAAAATCAGTCATGCAGTGCAATGAAAGAAGGGAGAAACAAGACTTTTATCCCTCCTGATACATCAAGAAACAACCCCCAGCTGAGCACTTGTTGATTTCACTTAAGTCCAAAATAAAAATATATCAATTATGCTTTATGGCCACTCATTTTAGCAACATAGTCACCATAACCCAGATGGCTGAATAGAGGTGCACAAAAAATAACTATTGAATTACTGGCATATAATATAAAACTGAACTTGTAAACATTAAAACTTGTGCATTATAATAGAACATGTTAGATATATTAACTATATTACTGCAGGGGTCTCAAACTGTAACTTCTGAGGAGCCACTATAATCTCACTTTATAACATTAGATAACTAAACTGTCAGATTTAAATTAAGTTTTTCCTTCTTTTTTTGGATTGAGTATGGCTAATGAAATTATAGAAAAAATTTATAAATGTGTAAAGATACTTTGATTTTTAACTTGGTATGCGCAGATGCTGAATGAGGCAATAGGAATTTTTATAAAAAGGCCTCCAGGCTGCCACTTTGACACCTCTGCAGAAGTGCATTAATCAAGTGTTTTCAAAACATATTGCCGTGTAATAAGAACACACACAAACAAATTCAAGTCTCTAATTTTGTACCTCAAGTTGAATTCAATTAGTGTTTCACCAATAACTTTCTCAGGAATCAGTTTTGAAACATGTGATTCACATTGTAACAGTTCTGTTTTAGTGCACAACTCAAATACAATCTCTTGTACAAATCTGTGGGTCCAGATCCAGTGTTTGTGAATTAAAGTATTAGATAATGTCCATGACCCACACATTGGATTCCAACACTCTGTTCATCTCAGAACTAAAATCAGGATAGCTGTCATAATTTATTGACAGCTCCAGTACACATCCACATGTGTGTGCCACAGGTCGCCTCTGGAAACCTTCAAGTTCGTTAAATGCAACAATGATGTTCTTTCCAAGATATAAGTCTGAACCTGTGCAAAACCTAAGGAACAAGCACAAATGTTGCTTCTTAACATTCTTCACATATGTAGTTAGGTATTTCTGAATAACCTTCTGATGGGTCGTCATTGTTTCAGGAAAAGTGAAACACCCGAGAACCTTTCTCACATTTGGTTGGAGGGCTTCATATACTGAAGACAGATCACAAAGGCTTTCACCTGCAGTGCTGAGTGTTTTCGCCCACTGTTCGATGACATAGGCAGGCTCTTGGACAAGTGTTTTGTGTGCAAGCTCCATTAGGACTTCGGTAGCATTGCAGGCTGTTGGCATCCTTCTGCAGCTCTGGTTATCAAGTATGTCTACAAGTTCTTCTTGGTCCACACTGCTAAAATCTGACTGCCACGCCTCTAACACTGTATGCTCAGATTCAGGCATGAACTTGAGAAAATTCTCCACAATATCACTCTTCACATATCCAAAGGCAGCTTGTTCCAGAATGGCAGGGGCAATTTTCACAGGGAGATATTTCTCTGTGGCCCATCCAAATGCAATGATTCTGCCCACACTCTCCCACTCCTGCTGCCCAAAATCATGCCTTAAGAAGGGCACTTTGTAAGCAGTTCCAGTGGTGCACTGGTCATAGAATTCCTTCCAGAATTCTGAAAGACAGTCTCTTACAACTCCTCCATGATCATAAGCTTTTTCAGGTGTTCCATCAGGCAGTACAAGCTGGATTTTAATGTCAACATCTTCGAGATCATTAGCACTAAAATGTGAAATGAGCTCTGGCATTACCTGCCCTCTGTGAACGACTAGTACTCTTTTCATTCTCTCACTGGTTGGGCCAGGTTGTGGAGTTAAAACCAGGGTGTCGTCCAAATTTATTGACTCACTGTCAGAGACGGGTCCAACAAAAACAATGTCACTGCTGTAAGAAGAGTTATCACTTACAGCCTGCATGGAAGAGAGTGAAAGGTTATTGTCTGTAGTGTCTACAGTTTGTGTCACATCAGGGCTGACTTGTTCAAAAGGAGCAAATGAAGAAACTGTAGCAACAGTAAAAGAAGAGGAGTTTTGGTCTTGAGAAGATGATTGCAAACCTGGGCTGCTTTGGGTTTTTTTTGTGGTCAGGTAAAACCTAAGGATATTTAGTTTTGTAACATTGTGCATTTCTCCAACTGTTAATCCACCATCAACTGTCATCTCTTGATAATCCTTTAGATCACATTCAAAATCTGTTAAGGGCCCCCGAACATTTCCTCCATTTGGAAAGAACAGATCTTTTGCAACCTGTAATATGTCACTTTTCTTAGCGTCCTTGCAAATTACCATTTTTCTTGTCCCTCCTCCTCGTCTAGCTCTAACCTGCTTGAAAACATCAGCATCTTCATCATAATGCATCCATCCTATTTCTATTTTTCTCTTTGTCTTCAGAGCATTTCTTTTATGGGTTGGTTCTGAATGTTCTTGCGCTGTGCTGCTGCCATCTTCAGATGTTTTTCTTTTGGACAATTTGGTTTTCAGACGTTCAAAAAGCGTCGACTTTCGGCTGTTGCCCTGCCGTCTGCAAAATCCAAATACTGCAAGGCGATCACCATATGATGGTAGATAAGTCTTCAGCTCCTCATCTGACATCAGATTTATAACACTGGCATCGATCTACAGAGGGAAAAATAATTCACTTTCACACACACACACACACACACACACACATATATATATTTGAAAATACAATTATATATTGAATGAAAAAAGTAGTATTTAAAAGAAAAAAAAATTAGAATTATGTACCTTCTCATTCTCCAGGGTTTGTATTATTTCCTCAGAGACTTCTCTTCGTCTCAAGAAGTCAGTCAGGTCTTCCATGCTGTAAACAAGTATGTACAAATGATCACTTATGAATCCACCATATGATCATCAAGTCTCGGTGTCTAGTGTACTTAATGTAGTTGAGAAGCTTGTAATATAACTTCCTGGGTAATATACCTTCCCTGCAATTAAACACTAATCAGTGGTTCTCAAATTGTGGGGCGAAATGTCATGACAGGTGGGATGCGAATGACCTGGGAGAAAAGTCATGCGGAACATACGTTGAACATCTGATTTATTTTCACAGCGGAACGAGGAAACGTTAGCAGCTACGTTAGCACGGCGACTAGCCAAGCCAAGCTGTGCACATAGTGCCGTCATGCCGCCACTTCAACATCGACCCCCAGACCGATCTTAGCGTGTGGTGTTAAAATATTTCATATAAGTGAGGCATAACGGAAAAAATCTGCACTGATTACATACCTTTTACATAGTTACCACTCGTTAGACTACATCTCTACCTGAAAACCCTGGCGACAATGCAGCACAGTCTCTACCCGAGTGCGGCTGTGCCCTGTGCTTCCGGTAACAAGGAAATGACGTTCCTGCATCCGTTCCTGCATCCTGATTGGCTGTGCTAACTCGAAATTTCAAGTTAATATCGCCATCTGTAACTCGAAATTTCGAGTTAATAACTTGAAATTTCGAGTTATTTTCTCGAAATTTTGAGTTAATAACTCGAAATTTTGAGTTATTAACTCGAAATTTCGAGTTATTTTCTCGAAATTTCGAGTTATTTTCTCGAAATTTCGAGTTAATAACTCAAAATTTTGCGTTACGGATGGCGATTTTTTTTTTTTTAGTGGCGGAAACGAGCTTCCATAGAAAATATTGTGACTCACACAACTTTTACCTGTGAAATGTCTGTAACCTTTGCATTTCCTCTTTTAGTGCTCTAAGTTACTAAATAATGAAATAAGTTCAGCTGTGCAGACATGCCAAGACTGACATGATGAAATGATGAACCCAATATATCTATATGTCATTCTCTCATATTACCAATATTACACTGTCAATATTACCATTTGCAGCCACAACAAAAAGATTAAAAAGACATATAAAAGACATTAACATGAAGTATGATTAAGATACATCTTGTCTGATCGCAGTTTTCAATGTTTTCTGTCACATACTGACTCCAAATCCTGACAATATTATGAAGTCTATATTATGAAGTCTACAACATAAAACAACTAAAAATACAACTTTTACAAGATTGTGTCAAATGTGTGATTGTATAAACATTTTGTTTATTTATTTACTGATTTAAATCAAATTTAATTCTATAAAAATCATGAGGAACACCAACCTTATCAGTGTTTGTTTCCTGCTCCCTCTCTGTGTGTCTTCTCTGTGGACTCCTGTTCCTGTGAGAACATATCAGAGCCCCACTCCACCCCTCTCTGTCTCTCTAAGTACAATTTAAATATAGTTTATTCAAATAAATCCACGTGACAATGATGAACTGACAAATTAATAGTCACTTGATAAAATAACAATTACAGTAATAATGCATCCACCTGTAAGTACTCCACACACAGAACTTTATCTGTAATATTGGAGTGATGAATGATTCAGTAATTTATCAGCAGATGAACACTGCGGAAAAATTCAAATGTTGTGCAGCCATTTATTTGATGTGTATCCAAAACAAACAGCATCATCAACTGTTCGCTTTGTGAGTGTTTATTTGTGTAGTTTTCTTATTTAAATCACACCTGTAACTGCAGTTTAGTAGTGATGTGTCAAAATGTGTTACATGCGTGGCAAACAAATTTAAGTTTTTATTAATAATCTTTGTATAAAGTTCCAAACTGTGCTTCAAATTATGCTTCATCGTTTACATAACTAAGTTATGTAAAAAATCTCAGCAGGGAGAAAGAGAAGAGTCGATGTATGGACACATTTGTCCTTTGATGTTGTGATGAACAAAACCATGTGTAAACCATGTGGGGCGACTATCTCGGGTAAAAACACGACAAATGTTAAAAAAACAGTCACCCAGATCTCCATACAAAGGTCAGCATTTTAATGTCATGCAGGGTAAAGTGTTTTTCCCAGTTTAGCGTTTGTGTTTAGAGAAAATCTCCACACTGCGGTGGATTAGCCTTTCCTAATCTTAGTCCTGAACACCGCCCTGTACCTTTCAGAGCGTCCTGCTGTAAAACGCTCGTATTATCTCAGTAAGGTGGTGTTAATGATCAGGTGTGTGGGAAGCAGGTGAAACACTGATGTTAATATTAATAATATTGCATACCGTATTTTTCGGACTATAAGTCGCTCCGGAGTATAAGTCGCACCAGCCAAAAAATGCATAATAAAGAAGAAAAGAACATACATCGCCTTGCAAAAGTATTCGGCCCCCTTGAACTTTTCAACCTTTTGCCACATTTCAGGCTTCAAACATAAAGATATAAAATTTAAATTTTTTGTGAAGAATCAACAACAAGTGGGACACAATCGTAAAGTGGAATGAAATTTATTGGGTGTGTCAAACTTTTTTAACAAATAAAAAACTGAAAAGTGGGGCGTGCAATATTATTCGTCCCCTTTACTTTCAGTACAGCAAACTCACTCCAGAAGTTCAGTGAGGATCTCTGAATGATCCAATGTTGTCCCAAATGACTGATGATGATAAACAGAATCCACCTGTGTGTAATCAAGTGTCCGTATAAATGCACCTGCTCTGTGATAGTCTCAGGGTTCTGTTCAAAGCGCAGAGAGCATCATGAAGACCAAGGAACACACCAGGCAGGTCTGAGATACTGTTGTGGAGAAGTTCAAAGACGGATTTGGATACAAAAAGATTTCCCAAGCTTTAAACATCTCAAGGAGCACTGTGCAAGCAATCATATTGAAATGGAAGGCGTATCAGACTACTGCAAATCTACCAAGACCCGGCCGTCCCTCTAAACTTTCATCTCAAACAAGGAGAAGACTGATCAGAGATGCAGCCAAGAGGCCCGTGATCACTCTGGATGAACTGCAGAGATCTACAGCTGAGGTGGGAGAGTCTGTCCATAGGACAACAATCAGTCGTACACTGCACAAATCTGGCCTTTATGGAAGAGTGGCAAGAAGAAAGCCATTTCTCAAAGATATCCATAAAAAGTCTCGTTTAAAGTTTGCCACAAGCCACCTGGGAGACACACCAAACATGTGGAAGAAGGTGCTCTGGTCAGATGAAACCAAAATCGAACTGTTTGGCCACAATGCAAGACGATATGTTTGGCGTAGAAGCAACACAGCTCATCACCCTGAACACACCATCCCCACTGTCAAACATGGTGGTGGCAGCATCGTGGTTTGGGCTGCTTTTCATCAGCAGGGACAGGGAAGATGGTCAAAATTGATGGGAAGATGGATGGGGCCAAATACAGGACCATTCTGGAAGAAAACCTGTTGGAGTCTGCAAGAGACCTGAGACTGGGACGGAGATTTATGTTCCAACAAAACAATGATCCAAAACATAAAGCCAAATCTACAATGGAATGGTACAGATGCACCAATGTAGGTATGTATGTATATATTTTATACATTCTATTTTCTGTATATTTCACACATTGTTTATTTTCTGTATATCTCTGATCACATTGATTATACTAGATTATAATATTTTTATAATATTTCTATTTTCATTTTAGAGAGTTTGATTTCTGTTACATGGCACTGAACAGGAGTGGCCCTCCAATCTCATTGTACATCCTGTATAATGACAATAAAGGCATTCTATTCTATTCTATTCTATTCTATTCACAAATAAATGTATCCAGGTGTTGGAATGGCCAAGTCAAAGTCCAGACCTGAATCCAATCGAGAATCTGTGTAAAGAGCTGAAGACTGCTGTTCACAAACGCTCTCCATCCAACCTCACTGAGCTCGAGCTGTTTTGTAAGGAAGAATGGGCAAGAATTTCAGTCTCTCAATGTGCAAAACTGATAGAGACATACCCCAAGCGACTTGCAGCTATAATTGCAGCAAAAGGTGGTGCTGCAAAGTATTAACCCAAGGGGGCCGACTTTTCAGTTTTTTATTTGTTAAGAAAGTTTGACACATCCAATAAATTTCATTCCACTTCACGATTGTGTCCCACTTGGTGTTGATTCTTCACAAAAAATTTAAATTTTATATCTTTATGTTTGAAGCCTGAAATGTGGCAAAAGGTTGAAAAGTTCAAGGGGGCCGAATACTTTCGCAAGGCACTGTATATAAGTCGCACTGGAGTTTAAGTCGCATCTTTTTTGGTGGTGGTGGGGGGGTTATTTGATAGAATCCGAGACCCAGAGCAGACATTCCATCTTGAAAGACAATTTAAAATAATAATGAATTAAATAACAGGGCGAACATGGTTACGCCTACATTATGCTAACGTAACACATTCAGCTACATGATGCACAAAGAACTGAGTATGTGTCTGGTATATTAACGTAACATTAACAGTTATTCAGATAACCATAGCGTAAAGAACATGCTAACAAGTTAACCAAACCATCAGTTCATTGAATTCTTCATCCTCGGTGTCACTTCTAAATAACTCCGCACACTCCATGCATAGACGAAGCGTCGCTTCCTCTTCTGTGTCGCTTTCGTCAGATTAGTCGTCAGTTGCAGTTCCAATTATTCTGGCCTTTCTGAATCCCGACAGGATGGCTTCGGTTGTCACTGAAGCCATTGCTTTGTTGATCCATCCAATGACTTCCAGGAAAGTTGGGTGGTGCATTCTCCCAGTTGCCGTGAAGCTGTGCTCTCCATCCATCATCCACTGCTCCCACAGGTTACGCAAGACTACCTTAAAGCTCCGGTTCATGGAGATGTCAAGTGGCTGGAGTATTTTGGTTAATGTCTTAATAACTTCACATAAAAGTCGCTCCGGATTATAGGTCGCACCCTCGGCCAAACTATGAAAAAAGTGCAACTTATAGTCCGGAAAATACGGTTTAAAAATTTTTTATTTTGTGTAAGTGTGTATAATGAATAATTCAATTGAACTGAAGAAAAAGCATTTGCATTTTACACCCTTTATATTTTAGTCGACTAAATCGACTGTAGATTTAGTCGACTATATTCTTACGTTAATTTCGTTGACTAAAATTAAAACTATTCAGATGACTAAATTGTGACTGAAACTAAATAACATTTTCATCAAAAGACTATGACTAAAACTAAATCAAAATTTGCTGTCAAAATTAACACTGCTCTGGACAGTCTCAACTGGGAGGTCATTAAGGATCAGTGGAGTGTGTTTGCCTGGAGGTTGCCTGAAATCAATGATTAGTTCCTTTGTTTTGTCCACATTGAGGGACAGGTTGTTTTCAGCACACCAGCTGCTGTGCTATGACACCTCCTCTACAAGGCTTCGTTGTTCATACTAATCAACCCCACTGTTGTGCCATCGGCAAATTTGATGATGTGGTTTGAGCTGTGTGTGGCTACACAGTCATGGGTTAGGAGTGTGAACAGCAGAGGACTGAGCAAGCATCCTTGGGGAGCTCCTGTGCTCAACGTGATGATGTTGGAGATCCTGTTTCTTATTTTGACTGCCTGTGGTCTTCCTACCAGGAAGTCTTGGACCCAGTTGGAGAGGGTGGTGTTCAGACCCAGCTGGACTAGTTTCCCTACCAGCTGGTGGGGGGATGATTGTGTTGAATGCTGAGCTGAAGTCTATGAACAGCATTCTGTTCATAAATATTCTATGGTCTGCACATTCTCTCAGCACACGACCTGGAATTTGGTCTGGTCCAGCAGCCTTCCATGGATCGAATCTAAACAGTGTTTTCCTCACTTCAGAGGTGGACAGATGTAGCACCTGGTCATTGGGTGGAGGGATGGCTTTCCTTGCTACTGTGTCATTCTGTTTCTCAAATCTTGAGAAAAACTGAATAATATATTTGTATCAGTATTATTCAATTTATTTTCAGCTTTGGGTTATTCTGCAACCACATGTCAAAAAAAGGGAATAAAATTATCCAAAAGGGAGCTTTTTTTTTTTTGGTAATTTTACTTTCATGATGTGTATTTGTTTAGTCTGTATATTTATTTATTTTGATCTACATTAGCTGGAACAAGTGCAGCTACTCTTCCTGCAGTCAGTCAAACATAGTGCTACTAAAACCATGTCTTCACAAGTATAGCATAGTTTTCCATTATAACACTTTTCATTTTTCTAAATTGAGGTTTTGATGATAATATGTGTTGCATAATGTATAGATAGTCATCTCCCCTCAGATAATAAGTTTGTTGATATGTAGCAGATGTCCCAAAATCTACAGAACTTCAGCGCTAATTTGATGACTGATGGTTACTAAACATTTAGTAGCTAAATGCTCACTGTATTCAATCTACCCACCCCAATTTAAAAGTTCTTTTCTTACAACTATTTATTTTTAAAGAAATGTAATTATTGCAATTATTTTATCAGAGTTTTGGATGTTGAATAATTTTCAGCATGTACCATCACAATGTGTGCAGTAGACCTACTTTGAAAGTTTCTTCTTCAAGTATGTATGCGAGGACATACAGCAGGTCCATGATGACCATGTTGTAGGTGAAGCTGTCAGAGTGACTCAGTGTTACTTCTGTGGAGGTGGAGCGCTTTTTCCACCATTCTTGGAGACCATGTTGGAGGATGAGGATGCAGAAAGGTAGGACGAGGAAGATGGTTGTGAGGCTAAATGCACGATAGATGAAGGAGCTTGGTTCATATATGAGACACAGCATGTGTAAAGGGAGGGAGGTGTTTGTGGAGGAGAGGTGATGGTCAAAAAGGGAGCCAGTAAAGAACGATGAGTTTGTCGACATATCTGGAAAAGAGAAGAAAAAAAAGATGCCAATCCATTGGAACAGAGAAATCAATTAAACGTGTCTCCTTAGTCTATACATAGTTTTCCATCATAACACTTGTCCTTTTTCCAAAATGAGGTTTTGATATTATGTGTTGCATAATGTATAGATAGTCATATCCCCTCAGATAATAAGTTGGTTGGTATGCAGCAGGGGCTGCACAGTGGCGTGGTGGTTAGCTCTGCTGCCTCACAGCTGGAAGAAGGTCTGGGTTTGATTCCACCTTGGCCTCTCTCTGTGTGGAGTTTGCATGTTCTCCCCATGTCTCTGGATACTCTGATTTTCTCCCACAGTCCAAAGACATGCAGTTACTGGGGTTAGGTTAATTGGTGATTCTAAATTGCCCGTAGGTGTGAATGTGAGTGTGAATGGTTGTCTGTCTGTGTTGACGCTGCGACCTGTACAGGGTCAACCCTGCCTCTTGCCTTATGATAGCTTGGATAGGCTCCAGCCCCACTGCGACCCTGGATGGATGGTATGTAGCAAAATCTGCAGAACCTCAGGACTAATTTGACGACTGATGATTACTAAGCAATTAGTAGCTAAATGCCCATTGTATTAAATCCCCCAGCCCTAGTTAAAAGCTGTTTTCTTACAACTATGTATTTAGAAAAATGGAATTATTGTAATTATTTTATTACAGTTTTGTAACCCTCAAAAGACCACATATTGAAGCTTGTTTATGCCAATGAACGGAAATTTCAAAAGTAATGAATTGAGGAAAAAATTGAAACAAAAAGAAAGAAATTACAGCTGTCATTCCCTACTATTTTTGTTTGTTTGTTTGTTTTCCAGTAATACAGTTTTCCAGTAATATATTTTCAAACTTTAGATATGTCTGGCAAATTAGCAATACAGTATGCTTTTATCAGTTTACCAACAAAATACAAATCTTTGACCTACAATTAATTACAGGGTCATGGAATTTGTTTCATCCTTTGTTACTTAATTTTCTTTAGAATCACAATCAGAATGAGTTTATTGTCATTACATGTCAGACACAGAGTTCTAGAACACTCATCCAAGAGATAAGTGTCTGCAACCTTGCAGCTGTTTACAAAAAAAGGTAAGAAAAACATCTGGTTGGCGACAGCCGAGGTTGTTATTTTTTGCAAAGGTTTTGCAGTATCAGATTTAATCAGTTTAATGAAAAATTCATAGCATTGTTTTGTGTTTGCAGGTCATGCTTGGTGTTCTGGGAAATACTTAAAAAGATTTGTCTGTTTTTCATTTAATCTTTTGACAAATTGGAAAAACACTTAGTAATAAAATTTATTTTGGCATAAACACATAAACATGTATAACATAGGAAGACAAACACAAATCACCCACACCGACAGCTGTACACTCATGCAGACCTTCTCCTGCTTTTATTTATTTATCATCACACACTGCACAAATACATTATGTGGTGAACTGGGGTTGATCCACCCTCTGCAGTTTATTCTATCAGTCCATTAGGATAAACAGTGGAAAAAAAATTTAACTGATGTGCAGAGTTTTGTGTATTTAAATTAACCCGAGTCATTAACAGCCTCATCTGTCACTGTCTCTGTGTAATTGTGTTGTGTTAAGCACACCTCCGATTGTGGTGGGTGAAAAATAATCATATAAATTATAATATTATAATTTGTGTGTGTGTGTGTGTGTGTGTGTGTGTGTGTGTGTGTGTGAGATCTTCATTTTGCTTTACATAGTTACCTAGTAGCAACACATATGTAAAGCTGCATGTGTTAAACATATT
This sequence comes from Archocentrus centrarchus, assembly GCF_007364275.1. Lineage (NCBI taxonomy): Eukaryota > Metazoa > Chordata > Actinopteri > Cichliformes > Cichlidae > Archocentrus > Archocentrus centrarchus. The sequence continues at coordinate 12,145,157 of NC_044363.1, read as the reverse complement.
AAAATATCCCTCAAGAATTTCTGTTTTTAATTTTCATTCAAATATGATGTTAAAAATATTGTGACTCACACAACCTTTACCTTTGAAATGTGTGTAACCTTTGCATTTCCTCTATTAGTGCTCTAAGTTACTAAATAATGAAATAAGTTCAGCTGTGCAGACATGCCAAGACAGACATGATTCAAAGTGATAAAACCAATATAAATACATGTCATTATCTCATATTACCAATATTACAATGTCAATATTATCATCTGCAGCCCAACAAAATTATTAGAAGTCATTAAGTTGCTGTATGATTAAGATACATCTAAAGTATTTGTCTTATGACAGTTTTCAATGTTTTCTGTCACATCCTGACTCAAAATCCTGACAATATTATGAAGTCTACAACATAAAACAACTTGTACAGTTAGTCAGAAAAATACAACATTTACAAGATGGTGTAAATTGTGTAACTCTATATAAACATTTTATTTATTTACTAATTTAAATCAAATTTAGTTCTATAAAAATCATGAGGAACACCAACCTTATCAGTGTTTGTTTCCTGCTCCCTCTCTGTGTGTCTTCTCTGTGGACTCCTGTTCCTGTGAGAAAATATCAGAGCCTCACTCCACCCCTCTCTGTATAGTTTATTTACATTCAAATAAACCCATGTGACAATAATGAACTGACAAATTAATAATCACTTGATAAAATAACAATTACAGTAAAAAGTACATTCACTTGTAAGTACTCCACATACAGAACTTAATGTGTATCTGTAATATTAGAGTAAATAATGATTCAGTTTATCATTTATCAGCACACGCTGGCTTGTTGTTCATTAGGATGAACACTGTAAAAAAAAAAAAAAAATGTTTTGCAGCCAATTTTTTTATGTGTATCCAAGACAAACATCATCCATTGTTGGGTTCCTCTCCCTCTTCCTCTCAATCAGCTGTTTTTAGTTTTTATGTGTGTAGTTTTATTATTTAAATCACATCTGTACCTGCAGTTCATGTCATGGTCCAGGGCTGGTGGCCTCACTCCACCCCTCTTTATTTCTTTTGGTTAGCTCGGTTTTGTTGAAACACAACTCTTTTTTTTTCAGTTGTGTTTCTTAGTGTTTCTCCTAGTTTTCTGTTTGTTTCTTTGTATGTCTGATACCCTTTGTCAAGTTTTCTGTGTTTAGTCTGCGTGTGTTATGTTGGTCACTTCCTGTCTTATTTTGCAGTTTCGTGCTCCTTGTTTGATGTGTTCAGTTTACTTTCCCTGTGTTATTAGGTTTATTTCTTTCACCTGTTGTTCTCTGTTGTTTCCACTCTCCCTGATTTCGTCGTGTGTATTTAAGCCATTAGTTTTCCTGTGTTCTTTGTTTGGATCCTTGTCTTTTCTACGTCTCTGTGATGACTGCTGTGTGTTTTGGTTCGAGTTTTCAGGTATTAAGTTTCAAATTTTCAAGTTTCCGGTTTCTAGTTTTGAGTTTTGTGTTTCTTTGTGTTGCTGGCTCCCCATCAGCCTGTTTATGTTTAAGTGTTTTTCAAATAAATCTTTAGTCCATTTATCCCCTTCGGTCCTATCGGTCTCCTCTTTCGCCCCTTCGGTTTCTTCAGTTCCCTCGGTCTCCTTAGTTTCTCCGGTCCCCACAGTTCCCCCAGCTCCTACAGCTTTAGTCAGTGTTCCAACCCCAGTTCCCCAAGTTCTGTCAGCTTCAGCTCCCTCGGGTCCCTGTTTCGGTCACCTCAGTCCCCTTAGCCTCCTCTGCTGCCTCAGTCCCTTCAGGCCTTTCAGTTTCAGTCTCTTCAGGCCCTTCAGTTTTGCCCCCCTCAATCCCTTCAATTACAGTCCCTTCAGTTCCCTCTTCTCTATCCCCTTCAGTCCCTCAGGTTCCCTCGACTTCCGCTTCAGTTCCTGAGGTCCCCAAATAGCCCCTCAGGTCCCCACAGCTGCTTCGGTCTCCTTAGTCTTGGTCCTTCAGGTCCCCTTAGCTCCATCCTCAGCTTCGGTCCCTTCGGCTCCCCTTAGCTCCCTCCTCAGCTCCCTCCTCAGCTTCGGTCCCTTCGGCTCCCTTAGTTCCCCAAGTCTCAGTCAGCCTCTTAGTCGCTTCGGCCTTAGCTCCCCCAGTTGTAGTCCTTTGGCCTCCTCAGCTTTGTTTTTATTCCCCTCAGTCCCATTAGTCCCTCTGGTCACTTCTGTTTCTTTACCTTTGGTCCCCTTAATCCGCCCTCTAGCTTTGGTCCCCTCAGGTGACCCCTTAGTTTCGGTTCCCCTAGCTCTGGTCCATTCAGTGGCTTCAGTCCCCTCAACTCTCCTCTCTGCTCCCTTAGTCCCCCTAGTCCCTTCAGCTCCCTCATCTGTTGCTCTTTTAGTTTCAGTCCCCCTAGTTTTGCTCCCTCCTGCTCCCCCTGTAGCTTCGCTCCCGTCCCTCTGGTCCCTCCAGCTCCCCCTGTAGCTTTAATACCCTCGGCCACTTTAGTCCCTACGGTCCCCTCGGTGCCCTCGGCCCCTTCAGTCTGCCCTCGAGCTGTGGTTCCGTCAGTTAGCACTGCATCCTCTCCGCCACCGCCACTGGGAGCACGGTCGGCCCCTGCTCAAGACTCCAGCTGAGATCTTTATCCACTTCGTGGTTGTTCAGACAAAAGTGAAGAATATAACTTCACAGATCCACACTGAACTCTAAAGAGCAAGAATATAATTGTAAGGAAACTGGCTTTTGAGTAGCTGCAGAAGGCCAACCCGATCTTCAGTTCATGTATTTCATTCTTTGTGACCCCAGCCCAACTAACCCTGATTTGGATAAGCAGAAGAAAATAAATGGATCAATATTTTTTATCAGTTATTGCCACATAATAGTCATCGGTTAATATATAGTATTGGCTTTCATCAACGGCTACAGTAGCTTACAAGCCCCCATTAAAATAAGCTTTGGTAGTAAAATTTGGTAAATGTCCGTGTTTGAGTGTTAAAAGTGGAACATTAGAAGGGCCCATGTGCAGTAACTCTTGAAGCAGAGAATATCATAGTGTAGAGGGTTGAAATGATCTCACTTCTGAGATTAAGTATCAAATGGTGATAAAGATAAAAACAGTCACCCCTAAAGTTTTTTTGTTTTGTTACATTTGTAAATTTGACTGTCATTTAAGCATTGTTGTGAGTCCTGTGCAGTTTCATGTATTATGGTGCCATCCTACAGCAGGACGCTAGAGGGCGCGTATCGCGCTCGGGGTATGGAGTAGCTTTGGGGCACAGAGGAAGAATAAAACTTCCTGTTATGAAGCTACGATAGCTCAACGTGTGTGCCTTTTGCTATTCTCTACCACAGGTCAGTAAAAACACCTTACAATGACTGTGCAATACAGACCATATGAGGTTGTTATGAGAGACTTGTACAGGCCGGCAAAAGAAGCCGTTTGTGAAGCGATTGGTGTGTAAATCGTGGCTTATTGATGTATGCTAAGCGATGCTAATGCTAGCGGACTTGGCTAATGTGGAGTAGAGTGGGGAAGCTAACCAAAACTAAATGAGAAACTGCTGGACTCACATGTGAACTTTTACTCATGTGCACTCTATGAACAGTCATATGTTATTCTTCTGGTTATGATGTTTAGTTAAAGTACAGTTTTGGTGGTTTAATACCGAAACCAGTAATGTAATTTGGTAAGGTGACTTAGTGAGTAATGGCGACTGTCGATGAATGACTCTTGATGAGAGAGAAGCGCCATGAAAGGAGCATTGCATTTTATATAGCTGATAGTTTGCATTATAGCATTAGATGTGTTTGTTTTATGAACAAAGCTAATTAATTGTGTAAACAAAATGGAACAACAGCTAAAGGTATGTAAAAGTACAGTTCATTCAGGCACTTAATGCTGTAATAGGTGTTTCAATGGTTAAAAGCAAATGTGTTACTGTCTGTTACACATGTAGTTAAAAGGATCGAGTTCAGAACAGCAGTATGAGTGTGTTTATGTGTTTATCTTTAAAATGAATGAGTTCTTGTTGTACATTGTGATTATAATTTGTTGATGGACTCAAAGAGACTCTACTGAATAGTTTTATGAAGTTGTGGAAATGTTTTGTGATTCATATTGTCTTGACTCAGGAGCACAATGGCCATGTTTTGTAAAAGAGACTAAAGTGAAAGGCCATTGGTTTATATTCAGTTTAGTAACACTTGAGGTATGTTTATAGATTTTCTGGTGAAGAATAAAACTTCCTGTTATGAAGCTACGATCGCTCAACGTGTGTGCCTTTTGCTATTCTCTACCACCGCACCACACGTTGGCACAGGAAGCCAGTTGCCCCTCAGACGACAAACCTAGGGAGGCAACAAATTTGGGGGCTCGTCCGGGATTAGCGCCCCCTGGTGGACGGGTGCTAATCAGCCAAGAACTGTGGGAGTCACATCCCTCTGATTAACGGAGCTAGCAACCAAAGCAACTGACTCCAGCAATCCACCGATGGCGACTCTACACGACCTACGGTGGGAGATCCAGCAGCAACTTCACCAGCTGACCAGTGCTGCCAACAGAGACTTGCTCTGTCAACTTGCAGTTTCCTGCAAAGAAGAAGGGGGTGACGATTTTCCTGGTGATGATGCCACGGAGGTGGAGTTCTTTGATTTCATCACTGACTTCTTGAGAAGCAAACGACTAAAGAATCTCGAGGATCAGGGGATGTCTCGTCTGCTGGTGTTTCGTGACCTCATTGATGAACTGCAAGCGGCACAGGTAACTGTTGAACACAACCAAGCGTCGGATGAAGAGGATGCTGCTTCGGTATCAGAGACTGAACCACCTGTAGTAGCATCAGTAGTGAGTAAGAAAGTATCAAAATCAGTATTTGCTGATCCAGCGACTGGTTTAATAAAACTGACTGATGTAGCTGCATTGTTACCACATAGAGACTTTAAGATGCATGGTGGTCACATCTCAGATTTGGACTCTGACTTGAGTTTTAACAGTATGTGTAAGCAAATAGACGAAGGGCTGGCCGAGGGTTTCTCAGAGGCTGAAATTTTAAGGACCGTGCTTAAGATAATTAAGCCTGGTACCTTAAAAGACATGCTTATGACCAAAGATAGCCTGACCCTGGCTGAGCTAAAGCGTTTCCTCAAAGCACACCTTAGGGATAAAAGCAGTACTGAATTATTCCAGGAATTGAGTAACGCAAAACAACATGACAGAGAGAGCCCACAACAGTTTATGTACAGACTGATGGGGGTGAAACAACGTATTATGTTTGCTTCTAAACAAGGTACAGACTTTCAATATGACAGCAAACTGGTGCAAGGAGTGTTTCTTCATTCACTCTACCAGGGAATGAATGAAAAATGCTCATACATCAGACGAGACCTTCAACCCCATATCTCAGACATGGGTGTGACTGATGACTTTATTCTCGAAGTGATTACGAGGTCACTGAGAGAAGACACAGAGAGGAAAACTAGGTTGGGCCAGGCCTATAAACAAAAGACAATCAGTGTCAACACCGCCCAGCAGGATAGCGATAGACAAAATGCAGGTCAGATGCAAGCCGAGGTACAGGCTAATCGCACTGCTATACAGGAGCTGACTGCACAAGTGTCATCTTTGGCCAGGAGCTTAGAGAAAGCCCTCACACCTGTTGTGAATGTGGCAACAGAAAACACTTATCTGCCTCCGCCACGTCCAAAACAGCCAGCCAAGCCGGAAGTTAAAGGCAAATGCCACCAGTGTACATCCCAAGGAAATGACACTTGCTCACACTGTTTCCGGTGTGGAAAAGAGGGACACAGGGCTATTGGCTGCTTACAGAAGGGTAATCTGTCGGGAAACCGGGTGAGGTCACTGGGGGGGGACCACCAGTGACCGCAGATAATGCAGAGTCCCCCATTACAGAGAGGCTGCACCCTAAAGAGGAAATCTCATCTACCAAGTCCACCAAACCACACCAAGTGTCCAGAAGGGAGCGTGTGGCCCAGCTGATTGGTGGTAGGTGCATGGTAACATGCTGCTTGGATGGGGTCAAACTCCAGATGCTATTGGACAGTGGGGCCCAGGTAAGCATAGTGGATAAGTCTTGGGTGCAGAAAGCTTTACCCAATGTACCAATTCAACCACTAGAAAGCCTACTGCAAGACCACCCCCTCAAAGTCACTGCAGCTAATGGAACAGATGTACCTTTCGATGGGTGGATAGAAGTCCTTCTTGAAATCACAAGTAGCAAACATGGCTCAGTTGCTCTTCATGTCCCGATGCTAGTGAGCCAAGCGGGTGTGAGCAGCCCATTACTAGGTTTCAACGTAATCCAAGAGATTATTGCAGGAAACAGTGATCAGACTGCTAAGGCCAATTTAGTGGATCTATTGTCAGAGGCTATGAAAATTAAGAAAAATAGCATTGAAACTCTTGTCTCTGTTGTTCACACAATGCCACACCAGGAAGAGTCAGAACGCTCAACAGTGAGAGTGGGAAAGAAAGGACTCACCATCCACAGCAGTCGGGTCTGCGAGGTGAGATGTCGAATTAGAGCTTTTCCTGCAGGTGGAGTCATGTTGTTTGAGCCAGATATAGAGTGTAGCTTGCCAGATGGGTTGGAGTTGTTTCCTGCTCTTGTTGATGTACCGGCTGGTGCCTCTAAGATTGTAAGAATCCCAATCCAAAATCCCACAAAGCATGATGTTTTCTTGCCTCCGAAAGCAGTCTTGGGATTCATCGAGGAAATTGTTGAAAGTACACCGGTGAACATTCATCCAGTTACCCAGAAGTCAACAGAGCCACTCAGTGACCCTCTCCTCTGCACTACTCAAGTAAGTTCAAACCATGATGGATGGAGTGAGGGAAGAGGAAATTACAGGACTGCCCAGGGTGAAGAAAAATGGCACCCTGATGTCAGTTTAGACCATCTGTCTGAGTCTGACCAAAGCAAGGTACGGCAATTGCTTTATGAGGAATCAGATGTGTTTGCTCGTGATGAAGGACACATTGGATGCATCCCTGGCTTACAACTAAAAATCAACACAACCGACAATACTCCAGTCCAGAAGAGCTACAATTCCATCCCACGACCACTGTATAAAGAGGTAAAGGACTACATCCAAAACCTCTTAAACAGGGGGTGGATCAGGAAATCTGTGTCGGCCTATTCCTCGCCAGTGGTGTGTGTGCGGAAGAAGGACAACAGTCTGCGCCTTTGTGTTGACTTCCGGGAGCTCAACCGTAAGACCATCCCAGACCGTCATCCACTACCGAGGATCCAAGATCTGTTGGACAGCCTGGGGGGCAACTCATGGTTCTCCATCCTGGATCAAGGGAGTGCATACCATCAAGGTTTGGTGACTGAGGAATCAAGACACTTAACAGCCTTTAGCACCCCGTGGGGACTCTACGAATGGGTGCGAATACCCTTCGGATTGACAAACGCTCCAGCCGCCTTTCAGAGGTGCATGGAGGGAGTCTTAGAGGGCATCAGAGATGAGTGCTGTGTGCCTTATTTGGATGATGTCCTTTGTTATTCAAAAACCTTTGATGAACATGTGAACCATCTGAGACAAGTATTTCACCAAATGCGACAACATGGTATCAAGCTTCGGCCCACCAAATGTGAACTCTTCAAGAAACAGATCCGATACATCGGTCGAATGGTTTCAGGAGAAGGGATTCAGATCGACCCGAAGGATTTGGAAGCAGTCTTGGCCCTGAAAGATAAGAAACCCCGCACTGTCGGAGAGATCCGGACATTGCTTGGATTTCTGAGTTATTACCGGTCCTTTATCCAAGACTTCTCACGATTGGCAAGACCCTTGTTTGAACTTCTCCAGAGCCCAACTGAGACAAGCAGTGCCGTCCGACCTCAGTCTGGTAAGGGAAAGGGTCAAGTAATTAAAGGGAACAAGGGACAACTCCCCTCCCGTACACCTGTAACTTGGACTAATGAACATCAAACTGTGGTATCAAGGTTGGTGGAGATGCTGACAAACCCTCCCATCTTAGCCTATCCAGACTTTGATCTTCCATTTGTGCTACACACAGACGCGTCAAATGAAGGACTAGGAGCTGTGTTATACCAACACCAAAACAACAAACTGCGCGTCATTGGGTACGGGTCTAGAACCTTAACACCTGCCGAGAGGAATTACCACCTACACTCTGGCAAACTTGAGTTCCTGGCCCTTAAATGGGCTATTTGCGACAAGTTCCGGGATTACCTGTATTATGCACCAACCTTCACCGTCTATACAGACAATAATCCCTTGACCTACATCCTGAATTCAGCAAGACTAAACGCTGTGGGTCACAGGTGGGTTGGGGAATTGGCCGACTTCCATTTTGATATCAAGTATAGACCCGGAAAGAAGAATGCGGACGCTGACATGTTGTCCAGGTACCCAGTGAACCTTCAGCAGCAGATGGAGGATCATACAGAAACGATGTCACCAGAGGTGGTCTCTGCAGTGTGGCAGGGAACCAAAATGGCACAAAATGATGAGGTCCCCTGGGTTGCTGCATTGCAATTAAACGTTGATGGTGGAAACACTGTGCCTTCAAACGGTGTCTCAAGCATCATACCCAAAGATATCAGAGCAGCACAACAAGAAGATCCAGCTATTAGAGAGGTTGTGTCTCTGAAGCAGAGAGCATGGACTCCGAATGAAAAAGAGAAGAGAGCAATGTGTAAACAGACAAGGAGACTACTCTATGAGTGGAACAAGCTAGAGGTAGAAAATGGACTACTCTATCGGAAAACACATCAAAACGTACAACTGGTCCTCCCGGAAAAACTCAAATTGGAGGTACTGAAGAGCTTGCATGACGACATGGGGCATGTAGGTTCAGACAAGGTTATCCACCTTGCCCGAGAACGGTTCTACTGGCCGTATATGCAACAGGATATTGAGGACTATGTGACAAAAAAATGCCCTTGCATAAAACAGAAACATCCCAGTGTCCCACAAAGAGCTCCAATGGCATCCCTCACCAGCAGTGCACCATTTGAGCTAGTTTCCATTGACTACTTGCACCTGGAGCCAAGCAAGGGAGGGTATGAGTACATCCTTGTCCTTGTCGACCACTTTACGCGCTTTGCACAGGCATACCCAACAAGGAACAAATCGGGAAAGACAGCTGCTGAAAAGTTATTTCAGGACTTTATTCCTCGGTTTGGGTATCCAGAAAAGTTGCATCACGATCAAGGACGTGAGTTCGAGAACAGCCTGTTCCAAAGACTACAACAACTGTCAGGAATTGCACATTCACGAACCACCCCTTACCATCCTCAATGCAATCCAGTGGAACGACTAAATCGGACACTTCTCCAAATGCTGCGTACCCTACGAGAAGAGAAAAAGAGTGAATGGAAAGATCATTTGCCTCAGATTGTGCACGCATATAATTGCACAAGACATGAAGCAACAGGATACTCTCCATTTTTCCTCTTGTATGGCAGGGCTCCACGGTTGCCAGTCGATTTGCTGTTTAGCCAAAGGAAAGAGACTGAGGCACGTAACCACCAAACCTTTGTACAAAAATGGGCAGAGAGGATGCGAGTGGCTTATCAAATAGCTGCAGACAACAGCCTTAAGTCCTCAGCCAAAGGCAAGAAACAGTACGATAGACGTGTAAAAGGGGTCACTCTCCAGCCAGGTGATAGGGTATTGGTGAGAAATCTGTCAGAGAGAGGAGGGCCAGGGAAATTGCGTGCCTATTGGGAGAAGGTCGTACATCGCGTGGTGGAGAGAGTGAGAGATGGGCCAGTCTATAAGGTGCAGCCAGAGAGAGGAAGTAAGACCATGCGCGTTCTGCATAGAAATCTACTGCTGCCAGTAAATGACCTACCTCTTGAAGAAGAACTTCCCGTGGACGAAAAGACCAGACGGAAGGGACAAAAACAACCTGAAAAATATGTTGACCAAACAGCAACAAGTAGCTCTGATGAGGAAGATGAGTATACTTACCATCGTGACCTCCGGAGCAGGATCCCATGCTACAGACTCGCAGACCCTTGCCAGCAAGATCCTGTTATTCTACAGGAGCGTCCTCAGCAACGGGAAACTGTCATGGCACGGCGGAAATTGCTAACTCAGCGCAAGTTAAATGCAACAGCCAGAGAGTTCTGTCCTACTAACAGGCAAGAATCTGAGGGCGAGCAGGACATTGTGGAGACTGAGGAGTTGGTCAAAACAAGGTCTGACCAAGTGGATGAAATGGATGGAGGAAACATAGGAGAAAACGACAAGGTAAGGAGGTCACAGAGGAGAGGGCGACCAGCAGAAAAACTCACATATGACACTCTGGGTCAGCCATCATACCGCCATTGGAGAACGGGCATGAACGCCCTCTCAGCCAGCCAACCCTACGTGTCCAATCCCGGCTTTCCATCCTCCTTTTACCCCATCCATCCCCAACCATACTACCACAACTGGTACACTCTCATACACTGACGGGTCCACACAAATAGAAACAAATGTCAGGAGACATTCTTTGAGTGGGAGAGAGTGTAGAGGGTTGAAATGATCTCACTTCTGAGATTAAGTATCAAACGGTGATAAAGATAAAAACAGTCACCCCTAAAGTTTTTTTGTTTTGTTACATTTGTAAATTTGACTGTCATTTAAGCATTGTTGTGAGTCCTGTGCAGTTTCATGTATTATGGTGCCATCCCACAGCAAGACGCTAGAGGGCGTATCGCGCTCGGGGTATGGAGTAGCTTTGGGGCACAGAGGAAGAATAAAACTTCCTGTTATGAAGCTACGATAGCTCAACGTGTGTGCCTTTTGCTATTCTCTACCACAGCACCACACGTTGGCACAGGAAGCCAGTTGCCCCTCAGACGACAAACCTAGGGAGGCAACAATATCACTTATGACTTAATCTAATTAAAAAAAGACACTGCAAATAAAGACCAATTGATCCCCCCAAATTATTTCATTATGTAGGTCCGGTGCTCTGAATCCAATAGACGAGTGGTACTCAAATGATCCAAGAGCGTGTGTGTGTGTGTGTGTGTGTGTCCAACTTTAAAAAACTTTAAAAGTCCTACTTTAAAATTTTCTTCTTCAAGTGAGTTGAAAAACTGCTGAGTTTATAAAAAAACTGTATCAATTGTAAACTTTGTCAAATTTTCAGATTTTTTCTGCATATTTCACTCTTTTGAATACAATTTTGAATTTAAACTTAAGTTGATTCTAGTGTGTAAAAAAGGACACAAACCATGTAAGTTTTTGTTTTTGTGTTTTGTTCCTGTGTCCCTGAACTCTTTGTGTATTTCTTCCAAATGTACTGGGCTGCTTAGATATTGTAGCCCCCACTACGCCTCTCTCTGCCTCCTTATGTTTAGTTCAAATATTTGAATGGAATTGAATTGAAAAAAGGGGGAAAAAAAACTCTTGATAAATGAACTGTTCTATAAACTTTAATGAAAAATTATCCAGACACAGAACCTGAGGTAATCCAGAATTCAATTATATTTGTATCAGTATTATTCAATTTTAGTATTTGCTATTGAACACACAGCCTACAACTTTGATCATGCTAAAGCAATTAATTTTTTATTCATGTTTAAGACCATTCATTAAAGTAATTCTAATATTTCCTCCACATTTGTAGTTTATTTGATCAATCTATCACAATTAGAGTGATGTACCCGGAATGTTTTGTGTGTTTCCTAATCAAACACAGGGAACAGGACACAGCAGGTGAAGACAATCAGGTAATCAAAGGATCGCAACAATTAAAAACACAAAGAAAAGAAATTACCAAAGTAAACCAGGAAGACAAAGATACACACACAAAGACAAATAGAGGGAGACACACACAGGGAAGCACTGTAACAACAAAAATAATCAAATCAATCAGAAACTCAAAAAAAGGCACAAAACAACTCAAACGAATCGCTAAAATAACTAAATATCAAAACAAAGACCTAAAAACAACTAAAAGTCAACATCACAAGAATAACTGAAAAAAAGATCAGCAACTCAAAAACAACAAAAATCAAAAACATAAAAAAAAAAATCAGAATCTCATCAGTTTATTTCAGAGGTTCATCAGTGATTTAGACAAATATGCAACTACAAAGAGAAATAAAGAAGTTATTAGTGAGAAACTGCTGGTTTGAATCTCAGTGCTCTAATCAGCTGTAACGTCAGGAAACAGCTGAGACACAAATCTGGCAACAAGGTGGTAAACAAAGTGTAACACACTAAAATAAGACTAAACAAAGGGATGTTTAAATAAACTTACTGAGAGCTTCATGGCCCATAATAATCTTGTAAGACTCTAACATGTTAGAGCCACTTGTATTTTCAGATTTGGGTTATTCTGCGAGCAAATGCCAAAAAAGGAACAACAAAGAATCCAACGGAGTAGAATTTTTTTTTTTTTCCTGATCTTATTCTAATGTTGTTTTGGTCTTTGTTGTGTACAATATATTTTCAAAACAATATAATTAACTTCATTGTGTGTTATTCTGGCAACAAACAAATTTGCCTTTTCTTTGTAGAAACAGCAGAGGCAACATGAGGTTGCTGGGCAGATTAAACCAGCTAACACAGGACATTAACACACATCCTTCATTTCTCTTAGAAATGTTCACCACAGTCCAAACCAGTTTCCAAACAAACCTCAACACCAGTATTCCCAGTATGGTCACAATGGTGTAAAATGCCCTCAGCTTTGATTGGTCAACCCTCTGTCTGTTCCTGCCCTGTTTTCCTGGGCCTGGACGAATCAAGATGCAGAGAACAGAAAGGCTGCAGAAGGAGGAGATGACTAAAGATGATATCAGGAGACTAAAATTCACAAAGATGATGACAGTATCCTCAATCATTATGCAACCAATTAATACAAAGCAAATCAGCCAGACACAGCCTAGGGTGATATTCCTGATTCTGACCCCTCTTTCCTTTCTTAGACTCAGATAACTGACAGGATGAACCACAGCCAGGTAGCGCTCCACACAGGTGAGTATATGAAGGAAAGTCTGTCCAGACCATGAGAAAGTGAAAAGAAGGAACGCCAAGTGTAATATGTTTAAGTTACTTATGGAGATCCCACAATATCTAAAGATAGACGCAACAACATACATCAGATTCATGATGACCATGTTGTAGGTGAAGCTGTCAGAGTGACTCAGTGTTACTTCTGTGGAGGTGGAGCGCTTTTTCCACCATTCTTGGAGACCATGTTGGAGGATGAGGATGCAGAGAGGTAGGTCGAGGAAGATGCTGGTGAGGTCATATGCACGATAGATGAAGGAGCTCGGTGCAGAGAGGAAACACTGCATGTATAAAGGGAGGGAGGTGTTTGTGGAGGAAAGGTGGAGATCACAAAAGGACTCAGTGAAGAACGATGAGTTTTCTGACATATTTGGAAAAGACAAAAAAAAGTTAATCAATTGGAACAGACATACCAATGAAATCGGTGTATTTTGTCAATATAGAGTTTGTTTATTAGACTTTTTTTTTTAAAGTTACTTTGTTTAAATTAAACTCAGTGCTATTGTGCATTTAGGAAAAAGCTGGTCATAGAAATCTATTGACAATGCCCTTTTATTTATTTATTTTTTTTTTTCTGAGCTTCCCGTGTGATTCTCCTCACTGGAACACTGTGCCTGTGCATTTGGTGTGTGTCTGATTAGTGAATGATTAATGCCTCTGCACTGCCTATCAGTCAGTGGAAGGTCTGCGTGACAGCAGGTGATTCACCTGCAGTCACGCAGTCCTTCACTTTATTCCTGCATTTATTCAGTAACACACACTGCACAAAATACACTTTGTTCTGGACTTGGGTCAAATCACCCACTGCAGTTTGTTTTTAGTCAGTCCATCACGATAGCAAGCGGAAAGCATTTTAATAGTGTGCAAAATTTTGTGTATTCAAATAAACCACAGTCATTAAAATCATCATCTATCAGTGTCTCTCCTCTACTCTGATCTTAGTTTTGCATATTTTCCTAGTAGCAGGAAACATGCAAAGCTCTTTGTTTCTAAAGCATATTAAAATATCCCTCTAGATTTAATTTTTTTTTTTTTACGTGTTGTTGAAAGTTCTGTGAAACAGAGTGAAACACATCCAACTCTATGTAGTTAAATAATGTTCAGTCATGCAAACAGCCCCACACAGACATGTGATGAAGTGATGAAACTAATCTATCTACATGCCATTGTTTCATGTTTCATATAAAGTCTTCTCTATATACTGTAGAGCTCTTTTAAAAAAGGAAAATGTGACTTAATGAATAAAGGAGAAATATTACCATATGAAGCTTCCACAAAAAGTTGAGACAATATTAACTTGCAAAATAACATCTAAACAATTTACATATGACCTGTCTGACCCCATTTTTCAAAATGTTTTCTGTCACATATTTTTAAAATACCAATGAGTTCTAAAAACAAAACTTGTAATCAGTTAAACAGAAAAATACAGAATTTACAGAATACAGTGTCAACATGGACCTGTACTTAAAATGTTTATTTTTGGAAAAAAAAATAAGAATTACTTTTTTTTTGTGAATCAAAAGAAACCCCAACCTTCTCAGTGTTTGTTTTCTGAGCCTCCTCCATCTGTCTGTCTCCTCTGTGGACTCCTGTTCCTATGTCACACAATATACCAGAGCCCCACTCCACCCCTCTCTGTACAATTTAAATATAGTTTATTTGCATTTAAATAAATCCATGTGACAATGATGAACTGACAAATAATAACTTTATAAACAATTACAGTATCATCACCCAAATACATCTATCTGTAAGAGCTCTGCATACAGAACTTTATGTTTATCTGTAATATTAGCGTGAGCTGATTATGTAATTTATCAGCTGATACTGGGCTGTTGTCCAAAAAAAATGATGTGCAGACAATTTTTAAGTATATGCAAATCAAACAGCGCCATCAACTGTCTGGTTTGTCAGTGTTTATGGGATGTCTTTGTGATTTAAATCACATCTCGACTGCATTTTAATTTGAACAAACTGTTTTATAAACGTGGCAAAAAAAAATGTAAAGTAATAACCTTAGAAAGAACTTTATATTAAAAAACTTTAAGAATCTTCAAACTGTGCTTAATCCAAAATGATTTTACTTATTCAAGAAAAGCCATACTTGGACTTTTTTTTATTGTAATTTTAACACTAGCTGAGGCCTGTTGAGTGGAGATGTAGTTCTTGGGGTTTTCTCTGAGCATTTCATGGTCTGACCTTGGGGTGAATTTGGTGGGAAGTCCTCTCCTGCGAAGATTGTAGCATTATGTTAGCACACCTGAATGCTTCAGACCAGTAAACTGCCAAAACATCTGCTTTTATAGCAGACCTCACACTTGCTATCAGCACCTGGCTGATAATTACCCCTTTAATTCCTGTGGAAGCAGGTAAAGGTGTTCTTTGTTTCTTCTTTTGTTTTATTAGTTTTTTTTTTTTGTATGACTATATTTTGTGTTTACACATCTCAAGAAAGATTTTGGCTAAGGATGTATGCTGGATACTGATGTTTGGACAATGTGTTCGAAACAGTGCTCCCAAATGTGGTTCAAAAACCCTACATCATGGAACCATGGTTAATTGAACTTTTAGTGAGCTTTATCCCCCCCTGTTTCTTTTTTTAATGAAACAGAGTGACTGGGGCTGGGACTTGCGCTTTCTGGATGAATGTTTTTGATACTACCACTTTTATTCTTTTATGAATTATGAAGATCAATACATGCTGTCCATCCATTTAAACATCAAGATCTAGATATGTCTGTGTAGATTCTCAGTCATCCAGGTCATAGTAGTCTCTGGAGCTTGAAAAAGGCGACTGGACTTCTTTTTGTTTCTTGAAGACGTTTCACCTCTCATCCGAAAGGCTTCTTCAGTTCTCAACCAAATGGTGGAGAGACCCAGGTATTTAAACCCCTGTGGGCATAGTCCCCTGGAGGTGGTTATGACCCTCTATTGATCATGTGCGTGAACACATGTGCCCAGGTGTGAAGGGGGCGTGGGTCATATTTAATCAGTGGTTTCAGTTGAAACCAATTTAGGACTCCGCTCCATTGTTTCCTGTGGCCTATTGAGGTCACTGGAACAAAGGTGTGAATGGGGGTTGAGACGTCTGGGAAGGGAGCTCAGGACAGCACTGTAAGCGGGGGAAGGCAAGGAAAAGACAACTACGTAAATTTCAAACTCTGCAAACCAAGGCATACCATTCATCTGTTAACAAACAGGACGACACGATAAGCAATGGAAACCAAGGAAAGTGGGTGAAGAACCTATCAGACAGGGTCCTCACCAAACCAGAAGAAAATGTGCTAGCCAAAGGACTCAACTTTGCCATAGCCCCACAACAGCTTCCTATAGTAGACCTCATCACAGCAACAGAAACCGCTATAAGAAATAACAAACTTTCTCATCCTGTAGCAGAACAGATCAGGATGAAAGTTTCAGCCACTCTCTCCAGTGCAAGACTTCCTCCATCCAACCTCACCATTCAGGAGAAGAAGGCCATCACAGCCCTAAGCAAGGATCAAAACATCACCATACTGCCAGCCGACAAGGGGAGGTGCACGGTTGTGCTGAATTCATCGGATTACCACAACAAAATTACTACACTACTCAGTGACAACAATACTTATGAGGTCTTGAGACGTGATCCCACAAGCAACTACAAGAAAAAAGTTGTTTGCTGCCTGCAACAACTTGAAAAGGAAAAAGCCATTGACCGCCCCACTTACTACCGCCTGTACCCTGGAGAAGCCACTCCATGCATTTATGGACTCCCAAACATCCACAAAGAAGGAGTCCCACTTCGACCCATTATCAGCAGTATAAACTCGGTCACCTACAACATTTCCAAACACCTCGCCACCATCTTATCACCGCTTGTTGGCATCACACCCCACCACATTGAAAACTCTACAGATTTTACTAACAAGGTCCAGAATCTTGTACTGGATCCAGATGAAACCATGGTGTCCTTTGATGTGGTTTCACTTTTCACTTGCATACCCACAACTGAGGCAGTGGAGACCGTCAGAAGACGACTACAGGAAGACGATTCCTTACTGAACAGAACCAGCTTCACCCCAGATCAGATTTGTGCACTTTTAGATCTCTGCCTTACCACAACATATTTTAAATACAATGATGGATTCTACAGACAGAAGCATGGATGTGCCATGGGCTCCCCAGTGTCTCCCATTGTAGCCAACCTTTACATGGAGGAAGTGGAAAGTAAAGCTCTTGGTTCTTTCAAAGGGATGGCACCTAGCCACTGGTACAGATATGTAGATGACACCTGGGTCAAAATCAAAACCCATGAAGTAGAAGCCTTCACTCGTCACATCAACTCAGTGGATAAATACATACGTTTTACCAGGGAGGACACCAGAGATAACAAGTTACCATTCCTGGACTGTGCGGTGCTTATCGAGGAAGATGGAAGCCTCAACATTGAAGTTTACCGGAAGCCCACACACACAGACCAGTATCTCCTCTTTGACTCCCACCACCCTCTGGAACACAAACTTGGGGTGATCAGGACCCTACAACACCGTGCGGAAAGTGTTCCCTCTAAGGCAGAAGGGAAGCATAAGGAACACACACACATTAAGAAAGCCCTCAAAACATGCGGTTACCCCAACTGGGCCTTCATCAAATCAGCTAAGATGCACAGGAATGAAGGCCAAACACAAACTACAGAGAATAGGAAGGACAAGAGGAACAACATTGTCATCCCATATGTGTCGGGCTTGTCAGAGAAACTCAGAAGAATTTTCTCCAAGCATGACATCTCAGTATACTTCAAACCAAGTCACACCCTAAGACAAAAACTGGTTCATCCCAAGGACAAACCCGCCAAACACAAGATCAGCGATGTAGTGTATGCTGTTCAGTGCAGTGAAGAGTGCTCGGACCTCTACATTGGTGAAACCAAACAGCCTCTTCACAAACGAATGGCACAACATAGAAGAGCCACCTCGACAGGACAAGATTCAGCAGTACATCTGCATCTGAAGGAAAAAGGGCACTCTTTTGAGGATGCCAATGTTCACATTTTGGACAGGGAAAACAGATGGTTTGAAAGAGGAGTGAAAGAAGCCATCTATGTCCACTGTGAACAACCATCATTGAACAGAGGAGGTGGATTACGTCACCAACTTTCCCCCGCTTACAGTGCTGTCCTGAGCTCCCTTCCCAGACGTCTCAACCCCCATTCACACCTTTGTTCCAGTGACCTCAATAGGCCACAGGAAACAATGGAGCGGAGTCCTAAATTGGTTTCAACTGAAACCACTGATTAAATATGACCCACGCCCCCTTCACACCTGGGCACATGTGTTCACGCACATGATCAATAGAGGGTCATAACCACCTCCAGGGGACTATGCCCACAGGGGTTTAAATACCTGGGTCTCTCCACCATTTGGTTGAGAACTGAAGAAGCCTTTCGGATGAGAGGTGAAACGTCTTCAAGAAACAAAAAGAAGTCCAGTCGCCTTTTTCAAGCTCCAGAGACTATCAAGATCTAGAATAATAAATAGATAATGGGTTATTTGAATGACTACTGTCATATAGGTGAGAGAGAAAGAGAATGACAGAGACTGCTGGGTGGCCTGACATCAGCAGGTGCAGGCAAAAAAGCTTTCTTACCTGAGACACAGGAGGCTAGACACAACAGGAAGGGAATGTAGAGGAGACCTAAGCTCTAAGGCCACAGAGAACAAGGAAGAAAAGCAACACTAGAAACAAACAAAGCAAATTTAACTTTGAACAACCCAGGAATCATGGCGAATAATTTAATTTAAAAAAGCACAAAATCCCAAAACTCAAAACACTTAATTAAAAATCCCACGACCAAGACAGAGCTCCCAGCAAGAAAAACAAAACTTACAACCAGGATCAGGAGATAAAGTGTCCATCCATCCATCCATCCATCCATCCATCCATTCATCCATCCATCCATCCATCCATCCATCCATCCATCCATCCAACCATCCATCCATCCATCCATCCATTTTCTTCCGCCGGGTCACGGGGGCAGGAGCCTAAGCAGAGAAGCCCAGGCTTCCCTCTCCCCAGCCACCTCCTCTAGCTCATCCAGGGGGACCCCAAGACGTTCCCAGGCCAGCCGAGAGATATAATCTCTCCAGCGTGTCCTGGGTCTGCCGCAGGGCCTCCTCCCGGTGGGACATGCCCGGAACACCTCACCCAAGAGGCGGCCAGGAGGCATCCTAATCAGATGCCCGAGCCACCTCATCTGGCTCCTTTCGATGTGGAGGAGCAGCGGCTCTACTCTGAGCCCTTCCCGGATAGCTGCACTCCTCACCTTATCTCTAAGGGAGAGGCCAGCCACCCTTCGAAGGAAACTCATTTCTGCCGCTTGTATTCGTGATCTTATTCTTTCGGTCACTACCCAAAGCTCATGACTATAGGTGAGGGTAGGAACGTAGATCGACCGGTAAATCGAGAGCTTCGCTTTTACACTAAGCTCCCTCTTCACCACGACAGACCGGTGCAGTGTCCGCATCACTGTAGAAGCAGCCCCGATCCGTCTGTCGATCTCCCGCTCCCTTCTCCCATCACTCGTGAACAAGACCCCGAGATACTTGAACTCCTCCACTTGGGGCAAGAATTCGTTCCTCAGCAGGAGAGGGCACGCCACCCATTTCCGGCTGAGGACCATGGCCTCAGACTTAGAGGTGCTGATTCTCATGCCGGCTGCTTCACACCCGGCTGCGAACCGTTCCACTGTGAGCTGGAGGCCACTCCCTGATGAAGCCAACAGGACCGCATCATCTGCAAAGAGCAGAGATGAGACTCTGAGGCCACCAAGGAAGAAGCCTTCCGCCACCTGGCTACGCCTAGAAATTCTGTCCATAAAAGTTATGAACAGAATCGGTGACCAAGGGCAGCCCTGACGGAGTCCAACACCCACAGGAAACGAATCCGACTTATTACCGGCTATAAGGACCAAGCTCTCACTGTGGTTGTACAGAGACTGAATGGCCCGCAACAACGGGCCAGACACTCCATGCTCCCGCAGGACCTCCCAGAGGATACCCCGAGGGACATGGTCGAATGCCTTCTCCAAGTCCACAAAGCACATGTAGACTAGTTGGGCAAACTCCCATGCGCACTCGAATATCCTTGAGAGGGTAAAGAGCTGGTCCAGCGCTCCACGACCAGGACGAAAACCGCATTGTTCCTCTTGGATCCGAGGTTCGACTAACAGACGGACCCTCCTTTCCAGCACCCTGGCATAGACCTTACCGGGGAGGCTGAGGAGTGTGATCCCTCGAAAGTTGGAGCACACCCTCCGGTCTCCCTTCTTAACGATGGGGACCACCACCCCAGTCTGCCAATCCAGTGGCACTGCCCCAGATCTCCACGCGATATTGCAGAGGCGTGTCAATCAAGACAGCCCTACAACATCCAGAGTCTTCAGGAACTCAGGGCAAATCTCGTCCACCCCAGGGGCCTTGCCACCAAGGAGTTGTTTAACTGTCTCAGTGACCTCACCCCCAGTGATGGCCAGGTCATCCCCCTCGTCCCCAGACTCTGCTTCTACTACAGAAGACGTGTCAGTGGGATACAGGAGGTCCTCGAAGTATTCCTTCCACCGCCCGACTATAGCCTCAGTTGAAGTCAGCAGCACCCCACCTGCACTATAAACCGTGTGAGTGGAGCACTGCTTTCTTCTCCTGAGTCGCCTGAGGGTTTGCCAGAATCGCTTCGATGCCGTCCGAAAGTCTTGTTCCATAGCCTCACCGAACTCCTCCCACACCCGAGTTTTTGCGCCGGCCACTGCCCGAGCTGCGTTCCGCTTGGCCTGTCGATACCTGTCAGCTGCCTCCGGAGTCCCACAGGCTAACCAAGCCCGATAGGACTCTTTCTTCAGCTTGATGGCTCCCTTCACCTCTGGTGACCACCATCTGGTTCGGGGGTTACCACCACGACAGGCACCAACCACCTTGCAGCCACAGCTCTGAGCAGCAGCCTCAACAATGGAGGTGCGGAACATGGTCCATTCGGACTCAATGTCCTCAGCCTCCCTCAGAATGCTGTCGAAGTTCTGCCGGAGGTGGGAGTTGAAGATCTCCCGGACTGGGGCTTCTGCCAGGTGTTCCCAGCACACCCTCACAATACGTTTAGGTGTGCCAGGTCTGTCCAGTGTAACCCGTGTGGTGTTACGCCCAATAAAATCAGCGTTGTGTTCTGGCGTGAAGTGATGAAATACGAGTCAGAGCTGGATCTCGAGTTCATTTAATGATGACACACTGTAACACAGGAATACAAAAGCCCATGAGCCATGTGTATTGTGCATTCTGCCAGACCTGGCTCTCCTCCGGCCATGTTGAAAAGCTCTGTGACCGGAGCACACGCGCACGCGCCTACGTCATCACGCGGTGCACGCACACACACACACACAGACTCAAAACACACAGGCAGGAGGTTGTAACCCAAAGTAAACATACAACATAAAAGAGGGATTTTGGTGAATATTCATAAGATTTTTTACACACCGCTACACCAGCATCTTCCCCCACCACCTGATCCAACTCACCACCAGGTGGTGATCAGTTGACAGCTCAGCTCCTCTCTTCACCTGAGTGTCCAAAACATACGGCCGCAGATCTGATGATACGATTACAAAATCGATCATCAACCTGCGACCTAGGGTGTCCTGGTGCCATGTGCACTTATGGACATCCTTATGTTCGAACATGGTGTTTATTATGGACAAACTGTGGTTTGCACAGAAGTCCAATAACAAGACACCATTCGGGTTCAGATCGGGCAGGCCATTCCTCCCAATCACGCCCCTCCAGGTCTCACTGTCATTGCCCACGTGAGTGTTGAAGTCTCCCAGCAAGACTATGGAGTCACCAGGGAAACAACCCTCTCGTCCACTGGTGAAAACTCCGACGTACAGGCAGCAAGCTGGGGGTATACAAGAATACCCACCCCAGCACCCCAGTTTAAAATGTCTGTCTTTATGTCTGTTTCTTCCAAATTTACAGTGCTGTTTATTTATTGTAGCCCCCCCACTCCTCCTCTCAATGCCTCCTTCAGTTTAGTTCAAATGTTTGACTTGCATTTTAAAAAATGACAAACTGAAAAGAAAAACACTTGTTAAATGAACTGTTCTATAAACTTTAATGAAAATACATCCAGACACAGAACCTGAAGTTGGCACATAATCCAGAATTCAATTATATTTGTATCGGTATTATTCAATTTTAATATTTGCTATTGAATGCAACATCTATAACTTTGATCATGCTAAAGCAATTCACTTTTTATTCATGTTTAAGACTATTCATTAAAGTAATTCTAATATTTCCTCCACATTTGTAGTTTATTTTATCAATCTATCACAATTTGAGTGATGTACCCGGATTATGTTGTGTGTTTCCTAAACAAACACAGGGAACAGGACACAGCAGGTGAAGACAATCAGGTAATCAGAGGATCAGAAAGAGTAAAAACACAAAGAACAGAAATTACCAAAGTAAACCAGGAAGACAAAGATACACACACAAAGACAAATAGAGGGAGACACTCACAGAAGCCCTGCAATAACTAATATAATCAAATCAAGACAGAAACCAGAAACTCACAAAAAGGCACAAAAAACTCAAACTCATCACTAAAATTACCAAACATAAAAACAGAAACCAAAAACATAACCACAACAACAGAAAGGCAACATCACAAGAATAACTATGAGAAAAAGATCTGCAACTGAAAAACAACAAAAAAACATAAACATAAACATAAAAAACATTCAGAATCTCATCAGTTTATTCCATCAGTGTTTTTAGACAAATGTGAAACTACAAAGAGAGCTCCCACTCTCACCTATTACACGACAGCAAGTGACCAGAGGGAATAACTCAACACATGAAAAAAAGTCTTTTAGGGAGCCAATTTCTCTCTTATTTATTTGTAAAAAAAAAAAAAAAAAAAAAAAGATAACAAGCTTACAATGAAAAAGCACTTACTATTAAGTAGACTTGAGACAGGCACAATTCTCCAAATGGAAACAAGAATAAATCCAAAGGCACTCCTGTTCTAACTAATACACTTCTCTAGCTCACTGCCTATCACACACACACACACACACACACACACACACACACACACACACACACACACACACACACACACACACACACACACACACACACACACACACACACACACACACAGTACTTCCACTCATCTTCAACCAGTCTCATCTTCAGCATCAGTTGTCTTTATAGGGAGGTGTCCTCCTTCTTTCATCAGCATTTAAGAAGATCAAATGGGATATAAGTTTATAAAAATGTGTAATTAATATTTTTTTTCAAATATTACGAATAGATCAAATACTGATTACAATGATTAAAATAAAAAATAAAAAATAAAAACAATAAAAACTAAAGAAGAAACCAATACATCAGCACTGTATGAGCTTCATTTTTGTCTTTCTGCTCAGCAACTTTCTGAATGTTGCTGCTTTTTACCTCCTGCGCACTTTGTGGTTAGAGAGACAAACACAGAACGTGCTGCAGCACCTCGCTTACATCTCCCCCTCTTCTACATCTAAACAGCTCTGCATGATAACCATATATGAACAATGGGTAATAAACATAGCTGCGTCATACTAAAAAAAAACAGATACAAATATATCAAAACTTATTTTTTTGATTTTCCAATATATGATGACCACCGCGACAAACAAAGCAAACTTAAAAAAGATCAAAAAAGGATTCTTTAAGGCTGAGATTATATTAAAAGAGACTGAAGAAAAACAACACTCCTTTTTTGTGTCCAAAAAACTTTAACTTAATTGTTTTTTATTGCAACACACAAATTTGCCTTTTCTGTGTAGAAACAGCAGGGGCAACAAAACGTTGCTGGGAATATTAAACCAACTAACACATGACATTAACACACACCCACGATTTCCCTCAGAAATATACGCTACAGCCCAAACCAGATTCCAAACAAACCTCAACACCAATATTCCCAGAATGGTCACAATGGTGTAAAATGCCCTGAGCTTTGATTGGTCGACCCTCTGTCTGTTCCCACCCTGTTCTCCTGGGCCTGGATGAATCAGGACGCAGAGAATAGAAAGGCTGCAGAAGGAGGAGATGATTAAAAATGATATCAAGAGGAAAAAATTCACGATGATGACATTTTCCTCAATTATTAGGGAAGCAATTAATGCAAAGCAAAGCAGCCAGACACAGCCTATAGTGATATTCCTGATTCTGATCCCTCTTTCTTTTTTTAGACTCAGATAAGTGACGGGATGAACGACAGCCAGGTAGCGCTCCACACAGGTGAGCGTGTGAAAGAAGAGCTGTCCAAATGAAGTGAATGAGAAAAGAAAGAACAACGAGCGCAATATGTTTAAATTATGTGTGGCGATCCCACAATAGCTCAAGATAGATGCAACAACATACAGCAGGTCCACGATGGCCATGTTGTAGGTGAAGCTGTCAGAGTGACTCAGTGTTACTTCTGTGGAGGTGGAGCGCTTTTTCCACCATTCTTGGAGACCATGTTGGAGGATGAGGATGCAGAAAGGTAGGACGAGGAAGATGGTTGTGAGGTCATGTGCACGATAGATGAAGGAGCTCGGTGTAGAGAGGAAACACTGCATGTATAAAGGGAGGGAGGTGTTTGTGGAGGAAAGGCGCAGATCACAGAAGGACTCAGTGGAGAACGACGAGTTTGCTGACATATCTGGAAAAGAGAGAAAAAAAAGACATGTCAAACCATTGGAACAGACAAATTAATTAAATCTATTTATTATTATTTCTTTATTTGTTTAAGCAGGACAACACATATTGACAAACATCTGTAACAATGTAAAATATGCCAGATTATAGCCTTAAGGCTAATTTCCATCCATAGTCCTCCTAACAAAACTAATAACACCTCATTCAAAATATACGTACATGCTTAAAAAAAAAAATAAAAAAATCTGTCTGTTTCAGTCTTTGCATGTATCTATCCCTCTCTCTCTCTCTCTCTCTCTCCTCTCTCCTCTCTCTCTCCTCTCTCTCTCTCTTTATATATATATATATATATATATATATATATATATATATATATATATATATATATATATAGATATATAGATATATATATATATATATAATTGGCCCTGGCATTTTTGGCTTAGACCGGCCCGCAACTATGTCTTAAAAGCATTTGACACTGTCTTACTCTTATTCAGTGTGGGCATACCTTTTGCTAATAATACTTTATATTTCTTTTACACTTACTTTAGTCATTGCAAAGCTTTCACTTATCATTTAGCTTTTTTAAAACCTGTTATTTCACCTGTTTGACTGCTTTTTAAAACAAGTTTAACCAGCTCTGGCTCTGGCAGAGTAGGTGGAATTTTTCTGGCTTCAGCCACTCGCTCCCCTGTCTCTCCGTGTGCTAGCCCCTCTTCTCCTTGGAAGTCAACACAGGGACGGAGGAAGAAGAAGCGGAGGGGGTTTTCTCCTGAGCCGAGTGGGATGACGCCGGAGGAAACGTTTTCCTGGTACCTGGGATATAGTATTTCCTGGCCACCCAGTACACTCACTTCACCACCGCCTCAGGCTGTTCCAGAGGGAAGGCAGCTAGGCTTCCAGCAACGGTGGAGAGGATCGTCTCCGGAGCCGTGCGGCTTAACGCCAAAGGAATCACCGCAGCCAGGGATTTCCGTGCTGGCATCACCGCTGCTGTCATAGCCTGCTTCAGTGGGGAGGGAGCATGGTTTTCGGCAGCGGAAACAGCATTTTCAGCCCGCAAATACAGTGAATCACTCTGTTGTTGTCTCCGAAGGAGCTACAAAATCTCAAACTGTGATTAGCAAGGCTCACATGGTCACCCCTGAAAAAAAACTTCATACCGTCAGACTCTGCTGTTCTCTCTCTTTTGAAACAAAAAGAAAGGCAATCCTTTGAACTGTGGACATCTTGTGTTTAGAGCTGCTCTCTGACCTGTGTAAGGAGGAACAGGAAGCCATCAAAACCAGTCTCGAAGGACTGAGTTTCCCTTGGCTCTTGCAGTCCTTGCACGGGTTAGTAAGGGACTTTCTGCTCACCACTCTTTACCTAGAGCCTCCATCATCTGCTGCAGCACCTCCTCAGCCTCTGTCTTCAGCATCGCCTGCAAGCTTCAAGCATCTGTCTCAGTCTGTAGCTTCAGCTCCCCTTAGCCTCCGCTTTGGTCAGCTGTAGCTTCAGTTTCCCGTCAGTCTCCGCCAGCTGCAGCCAGTTTCCCAGCAGCCTCTGTCTCCATCAGCTGCAGCAGTTTCCAAGCAGCCTCTGTCTCCATCAGCTGCAGCAGTTTCCCAGCAGCCTCTGTCTCCATCAGCTGCAGCAGTTCCCAGCCCAGCCTCTGTCTCCATCAGCTGCAGCAGTTTCCAGCAGCCTCTGTCTCCATCAGCTGCAGCAGTTTCCCAGCAGCCTCTGTCTCCATCAGCTGCAGCAGTTTCCAGCAGACTAGGTCTCATCAACTGCAGCAGTTTCCAAGTCAGAGCCTCCGTCCCAGTTTCAGCCTCCGTCAGCTGCAGCTGAGCCTCTGCCACTGACTTCAGCATTGCCTGCAGCAGCAGGACTCAAGCCATGGCCACGCTCCACAGTGCAGCAACTTCACCAGCTTCTCAGCAGTCAGAACCTCAGTCAACTGTAGCAGCTCTCCCTCAGCCCCAGTCTCAGTCAGCCACTCCAGCCTCTCTTCAGCCTCTGTCTCAGTCCTCAGAGTCAGCTGTAGCTCCAGCTTCCCCGCAATCTCAGTCTCAGTCCGCTGTGTCAGCTGCAGCAGCCTCCCCGCAGCTGCAGTCCCAGTCAGCTCCCTCAGTGTTGGCTGCCCCAGCTTCCCCGCCATCTCAGTCAGAGCCCCTCTCACCATCATCTTCTACACCACCAGATTCACCATGCAATTCCTTAAGCAGCCCAAGCTGTCCAGGATGACAGATTTGCACCCTGCACTGTCCAGCTGAATTCGTGCCTCGTCCGGTGCCACATCTGGAGGGTCTGGCTCCATCTGGGCCTCCTGTCCTGCCTTGCTGCCGCCACTGGAAGCGCAGTCAGCCTTGTGACCTGTTTCGCCGCCGCCACTGCCATATATACATATATACATGGGTGGCAGTGGAGCAGTAGGTAGGTGCTCACCTCGCAACCGGAGGGTCGCGAGGTGAGCACAACAGCATGTGCTGAGATGGGGACTCCAACCTAAGTGTGATGGTTGTGTGGTTGGTGTTTGGTGAGGTCAGAGGGGCCGTAGGTGTGAATTTGCAGCCACACTTCTGTCAGACTGCCCCAGGGTAGCTGTGGTTACATTCATAGCTTAGCACCACCAACCATGATTAAGGTGCAAATGAATTGTAAAGCTTAGAGTACCTTGAAAACCGCTATAAAAGTCTAAGGCAGGGGTATTCGACTCCAGGTCTCAATGGCCGGTGTTTTAGATGTGTCTCTGTTTCAACACACCTGAGTCAAATATAGAAGTCATTAGCAGGACTCTGGAGAACTTGACTGCATACTGAGGAGGTAATTCAGCCATTTGATTCAGTGTGTTGGATCAGGGACACATCTAAAACCTGCAGGACAGGGGCTCTCGAGGCCTGGAGTTGAAACCCCTGGCCTAAGGCATTATATACATTGACAAACTGGAAAACCACTTAAGTAATAAATTTTTTTGACATAACCATGTATAACATATAGACAGACAAACACAAATCATCCGCAAGGACTACTCTACACTCATACATACTTTCTCCTGCTTTTATTTACTGCACAGACACATTATGTGGTGAACTGGGGTCTTTCCACCTGCTGTACTTTATTTATCCATTCATTAGGCATAAAAACTGGAAAATAGTGGAATTACTTTTAATGATGTGGCAGCATTTTGTGTATTCAAATTAACCAGAATCATTAACAGCCTAATCTGTCACAATCTCTGTGTAATTGTGTTGTGACAAGCGCACCTGTGATTGTGGTAGTGACCAAGAATAATAGTACAATTATAATTTGTGTGTGTGTGTGTGGTGTGTGTATGTGTGTGTGTAAAGCTTGCAGATCATCAAGAATGAGGTTTCCATTGGGATCGGTTAATACCCGGGTCAACAGCGACTGCCGCTGGTGCTGTTGCCCAAAAGTGCGTGGAAACTGTGATACTCTTGGCTGAAGCCCAAGGAGGACAGAAATAGGAGGGCGTGTTAGAGGATGAAGAGAGAAAGAAAGGCAGGAATGTGGAGGTGAGAGCAGGGACTTCAAATGTAGGGACTATGACTGGTAAAGGCAGAGAGCTGGCTGGTGTGATGGAGAAAAGGAAGGTAGATATTCTGTGTGTGCACGAGACCAGGTGGAAGGGAAGCAAGGCCAGGAGCATTATTGGCCATTTCACCTCTACTCTGATCTTCATTTTGCTTTACATAGTTACCTAGTAGCAGCACGTATGTAAAGCTGCATGTGTTAAACATATTAAAATATCCTCAAGAATTTCTGTTTTATTTTCATTCAAGTATGATGTTAAAAATATTGTGACTCACACAACTTTTACCTGTGAAATGTGTGCAACCTTTGCATTTCCTCTATTAGTGCTCTAAGTTACTAAATAATGAAATAAGTTCAGCTGTGCAGACACGCCAAGACAGACATGATTCAAACTGATAAAACCAATATAACTAGATTTCATTATCATATTATAAGTCATTAAGTTGCTGTATGATTAAGATACATCTAAAGTATTTGTCTGATCACAGTTTTCAGTGTCTTCTGTCACATCCTGACTCAAAATCCTACAGCATAAAACAACTTGTACAGTTAGTCAGAAAAATACAACATTTACAAGATGGTGTCAAATGTGTGATTGCATATGAACATTTTTTTTATTTACCAATTTAAATCAAATTTAATTCTATAATCAACAGGAACACCAACCTTATCAGTGTTTGTTTCCTGCTCCCTCTCTGTGTGTCTTCTCTGTGGACTCCTGTTCCTGTGAGAACATATCAGAGCCCCACTCCACCCCTCTCTGTCTCTCTAAGTACAATTTAAATATAGTTTATTCAAATAAATCCATGTGACAATGATGAAGTGACAAATTAATAATCACTTGAAAAAATAATTACAGTAAAAAATACATCCACCTGTAAGTACTCCACATACAGAACTTTGATTATCTGTAATATTAGAGTGATGAATGATTCAGTTTATCATTAATCAGCACACACTAGGTTGGTGCTCATTAGGGTGAACACTGTAAAAAAATTCAAATGTTGTGCAGGAAATTTTTTATGTGTATCCAAAACAAACAGCATCATCAACTGTTTGTTTTGTGTGCGTTTATGTGTGTAGTTTTCTTATTTAAATCACACCTGTAACTGCAGTTTAGTAATGATGTGTGTAACATTCTTTTATCCATGGCGAACAAATTTAAGTTTTTGTTAATAATCTTTGTATAAAGTTCCAAACTGTGCTTCAAATTATGCTTCATGCAGCATAAATTTTACTTATTCAGGAGAAGAGGCTTTC